>NW_006298965.1:555339-566677 GCF_000327345.1 Myotis davidii | reverse complement strand
GAGAGAACCTGTTGTAAATAGAGATCCCTAATGGACCATGGTCTTCTGGGATAGATCATTGAACCTGTATGCATAACATGATCCCCAAAAGATGGTTCTGACGGACCCAAAATTTGATACACAATGACAAGAACAGAAAACATAACAAAAAAACATTTTATGTTACATTAGTTTTTAGTCCATCAGTGAGGAAAATTTTGTTTAAAATGAAAGAGGAAAGGAATTAAAGATGTTTTAGATAATGATGACTGTACATTTTCAAGGTACAATCAATTTTGCTATAACACACCATACACACTGACTAGTATAAGAAAAACTTCAGAGATGATGAGGAAAATGGGCTGAGGGGCACAACATTCAAAAAATCCATCAATGGCACATTTTTAAAAAACAGCTATCTATTTTTTAATATATTTTTAAATACATTTTTTCCTTGAAAAACACCTGAAGTAAATTATGACAGTTATGAAATATCATGGCATGGTGGCAAAGAAAGGTTATCTGAAATCTGATGGACGGTTGCAATGCCAGATTTGGATGGGGGGTGCCCATGACCCAATAAACAGAGGAAGCAAACACAAAGCCCAACACCTACAACTCTCCCTCACGTACCCATCGCATGGGAACCAGTTTGCATTTTCAACGCAAGCATTAGAGCAGAGCTGACTGTATCCGGCTCCAAGGTGAGCTGCCCTATCGCCTGTACCTGTCCTTTCAGGAGTTTTCACGGCTCTTCCTGCCATGTGCCTTCCCCTATTTTCCTGCCCAAGTCTAGGACAGCCTCTTCCAACTGAGAAGCCTGAGACCTCTGTAGCATAGTCCCAGCTCACCCGAGGGACAGTTCCTGCCAGTGTACCAGGCCTCGCTTTGAAAAATGGGGGAGGAAGTGGGTGCTTTGGCAAGACCAGGTTGAGGGGCGGGGCTTCTTGTTGGGGCGCCGGAACTCCCTCGCTGCTGCTCTAGTATCTGCTTTTGCCTTTGAATTTTCAGGTTCTGGGCATGTCTGTGATGAACAAGGTATGTGATATATTTGAACTTACATATTTGAACACAAATCATGCTCCCTGGAAGTGCAGTAAGCGTAGGTGTCCTCTGGATTTGATTCCAGAGGAAAGGATCCCAATACATAACTAATCAACCCAGTTCTGAAGCCAGGATCCCAGAGCCTAATCTAGGACAGAGCAAGTTGCTGTATTTGGTTACAAATGGTTTGGAAGTTGGGCTGCAAACTACAGCAGGGTCATTAGAACTGTGGGTTGTGACCCACCAGTAGATCATGAAATTCATTTAATAAATCACAACCAGCAACATTTTTGTACTTAAATAAATGAGAAATACATTGCATATAGTAATAACTATCCTAAAACTTTTATTTCAGATAGATGATGATGATAGATGATAGATAGATAGATAGATAGATAGATAGATAGATAGATGATAGGTGTAGATATTGCGTGTGTAAATATTGGGTGGAATTGTAAACTGTTTCCTACTGTGATTTATGGTCAAAGAAGTTTGAAAGCCATTACTTTAAGGGACCTTCCATGTATGGGTCAGGTGGTGGTCAGGGGCGGAAGTGGAAGTTGACCTGTTTTTCCATTTCCCTGCGTGTCCTGAGGTAGACACGGCAAAAGGAGCGGGGAGATTCTCTCCTTCTGGGTACACGTTTCAACCTCAGGTCACACGTTTATAGAACCAGGAGAGCTGCCTAAGACCCCTGCTTGTACCTTGAATCGTTTTGCTTTAGGACATGGATCTGCAAATGAGTTTCACAAGAAGTATCACGGAGATTGGCATTGCTGTCCAAGATGCTGAGGATCAGGGGTTCAAGTTTTCCTACAAAGAGTTGCTGCTCGGTTACATGCTGGTGAGTGAGCAGAGAGGACTCTGGCGAGGCCCTGAGAAGTCCATTACCAAGGTTGCGGGGCTGTCTTCCTAAAAGTGGGTAAAACTGCCCAGTCCCAAGGATCAGACCTCGGCTGTATTTCTGCCCGAGGGCACCCACGGGTCCAGTGAGGTTGCAGCTGCGTCCGTGCTGAAGGGAAACTCCCTTGATCTTTTCTGAAACATTCCACCTCCTTGTTTGTGGCAGGACTTCATCAGGGACGAGCCCCTGGATTCCTTAGCTACCCCTGTTCGGTGGAAAGCCTTAATCGCCATCAGATACCTCAGGTAGAGAAATTTGAGCTATTCTCATTGAAAAAATGGTTCCTCGCCCATGTCCTCCTTCTGACTTATAGATGAGTGCAGACTCCAGGGCACCCTCCCCAAAACGAACACAGTTCCTCAGTGAGTGATTTCAAACGGGGCCTTTCTCTCCCCAGAGTTGCAAAACTGGCAGATTGGTCACTTGATGCCTAATGGAGAGAAGGGCTGCTTAGAGGAGTCGGATGTGTTGATATATGAAGACTGAAATTTTGTGAAAAATGACGTTTTTCTTCCTAGATCTTGACCTGTAGAAAAACTTTAATTTTCCCATTAAAAAATTGTGCAAGCCGTAATCAATTCTAGTTGGTTAGCAACAATAAGCCTGAAGAAGAAAATAATGTCAAGCAAATTTTTAAAATAGCATTCTCCCGCTGCAGTATAAGAAATTCAAGTTCACTGTTAAAACTTGGAAACCAGAGAAAGTTTTAAAAAACAATAAAATCACCCCTATTTTTATTTTATTTTATTGTTTTATTATTATTTATTTATTCATCTGCCTAATGGCCCTGGCTAAGACTTCTAGTACTATGTTAAATAAAAGCAGCACCCTATTCGCTCCTGATCTTAGAAGGAAAGTTTTCAGTTTTTCACCCTTCAGTATGATGTTACCTGCAGGCTTTTTATATATGGCATTTATTATGTTGAGGTAACAAAAATCATTTTTTTTCTTTTTTTTCTTTTTTTCTTCTTCTATGTGGGGTGGTTGATCTTGAGGCTGCAGGGAGCAAGCTGACTCCAGATTTCTCCAAGTCCACATTTCTTTGCCTCAGTTTTTCTGTGTCCAAAGACAGGGAACCACAGTACGCCTTTGTAGGAGGGTACAGAAGTCATTGTTAATGGCCTCCTAATACCTTATTATTTAGATGTGCCTTATGTTACTTCACCAGCCTCCTCTTGCTATTTTTGATTGTGGCCTGTTTTTAAGAACTGTAAATAATGTTTTGGTGAACACCTCTATGCAAAAAGTGTTCTCTGAACTTCCGATGATAGAAGTTGACAATTTGATTTAATAAACATGATTAAGTGTCATCCTTGTATCAGGCACTGAGCTGGGTTCAAAAAGGACAGCAATAAACAAAATGTGGCTTTGCCCTGGAAGGGTTTTAGCCTCCTGGGAAAGCGATACAAAGCACACCTATGGGATGTCTCACACGTGTGGGAAGAGGCGAGAGAAGGGAAGGCACAGGTTGCCATGTTTACAGAAAGGAGGGAAATCTGAAGACAGCTCACACACATAAACCTTGAACATGAGTAAGAACTGAGTAGGTTCTAGAACAGTGTTGTGAAGTAGAAATATAATGCAAGTTACTTGTATCATTTAAAATTTTCTAGTAGCCACTTTTAAGAGTACAAAGAAACAAGTTCAATTGATTTTCATCATGTTCTTATTTAATCCAATATATTCAGTTATATGATCATTTTAACATGTATTCACGTGGCTCTCACTCCAGTAAACTGAAACCTCGGCTCTCACTGAATGACAATCTGAACATTCTGGAAGAGAACATCCGGAGGCTGCTGCCCCTTCCGCCTCTGGAAACTCTCAGAAATGAGGGCGAGACAGACAAGGACAAGGAGCACATCGTTGTATGTGGGGTGAGGCCCGGGTGGCAGGAAGAGCCCAGTGGGGCCTCCTTGCCCTCTCACCTCAGCCTCACCTCCCACTCACCTTGGATTTCAGTTCCTCTACGAACGGTCCATGGATGCTCTAGGAAAGCTGCTGCGGACCATGATGTGGGACAATGTGCGAGCCGAAGACTGCCAGGAAATGTTTAACGTGAGTAGGGCCACTGCTCAGACTGATCCCCAGGCCCCCTAATCTGTGCGCCGGTGCACCTCTCAACCTGGACCTCCTCCTCCTTGCAGGGAGACGTCCAGCCCGACCCACTCAACCCCACGTGCAGGGCCCATTCTGTGGTTCTGTTAGCCTGTCCGCTCAGCAATAGTGCGCAGGGTGGTCAGCACCTGTCGCAGCAGCGGCTGGGGGAGGTGGGGGGGCGGGGAGAGGTGGGGGAGAGAGAGAGAACGTGAATGCATGGATCAGCAGGACACTATGGAAAGGATGCTTATCCTTTGACTAACAGCTTCTCCGAATGTGGCTTGTTTCACAAAAAGAGTGGGAAAGAGAAAGAGCCTTCCAGATCACCGCCAAAGTGCTGACCAACGACGTGGAGGTGAGTCCCCCTGGAATGAGTAGGTTTCATTGCTCGCTAACAGCAGGGATCTCCGAGGCCCCTGAAGCCCAAACCTCCCCGAAACGGTCTCCAGTCCCCGACGGAGTGCTTTCCGGGGTGGCAAGCCCATAGGACCAGCCACGTGGTTGTCTGTGTGCTGCTTGCTTACTTCCACCGCCCTGAGAGGGTAAGTCCAAGATCCCCTTTCATTCTAAGGACCAGCAGGGAGGAATCAAGGGACTGACTCTCTCTCTCTCTCCAGTGTTGGGAATGTCTGGAGGCATTATCCAGCCACCCCATCACCTTGGGGGCCCCTTTGTCCTGCAGGCACCGGAGAACTTTAAAATCACCTCGCTGCTCGGCCTCCTGGCCCCGCACTCCTGTGACTCCCTGCCCTCCATCCGCCAGGCCGCAGCCAGCTCGGCCATTGCTCTGTTCTATATACAAGGTGAGCGAAAGACAAATGGAGAGAAAGATACTTGCTTCCTTCCCAGCTTTCCTCCGTGTACATCTGTTTCTCTGCTCCTCCTTCTCTCTTTCTCCCTCTCTCTTTACCTCCCCCAGTTCAGCCATTTCTGAGTTCTAATACCCTAATTATGTCACAGAATTTGCCTCTTGGGTCTTTCTGCCTCCGTGGTTCTATTATTCTTTTTTAGAAATAAAGATAATGACACCAAAGCATCTTAAGGAGCCATAAAAGTGGGTGAAATGTTTGAAGAGTAGCCATCACATGGTCTCCCAGGAGGAAGTGATGCTTTCATTCTTTTTCTCCAGGACAGAATTTGGGGAAGGTTTCCCAGTTGGCATCTCAGGTCCTTGGTCCGCTCTCTGAGTGCATGTGAATAACTGGCAGTATCAGCCAACGTAAGGAATTTAAAACCCCAGTGTCGGGCGGAGCCCAGCAGTCAGGGCCCCTGTCCAAGCTGCATCGGCGGGTGTTTCGCGGAGCACAGCCCCGCAGTGGGTGTGCTCAGCTGTGCGTAGGCCAGGGAGGCCAGGCGCACTGGTCTCAGTTCAGTGCCGTCCACCTTTAGTTCACTCTTCACTCTCGCAGGCACTCGGGAACTATTTCCCCAACGCTTTCCCAGGTGTTGAGCACTGTTCTGATGCTGGAGACGCAGAGATATTACAAGTCAAAAGCTGGGATTTGGTGGGAAGGGATGGGTGAGGGCATAGTCAGTCAAAAAAAAAGAAAACAGCAGAAACAGAATAGATATGAAAGTCCCTTGGAACATGGGAGGATAATTCATTAAGTATATATGCTCTTACCAAGCCAGAAAAAAAAATGAACTAAGGAAGTGAGGAACCATTTCAGTAATCGAAGAATGTGCAAGGGAAGAAAGGAATTTGAATTCTATAATCGTTCTACCTATTCTTCCTCCAGCCCCCTTTATTTCCCTGAAACTTGCAAAGTTCAGGTCTTCAAACACTCTTTGTTAAGAAGAAATCCCATAATCTGTTATTCACTTTAACTCTCTTTCTTGATTGATCAAATGAGCATGGTAGAGAGAAAGAACATGAGTATTAATTAAACGTCTACTAGACACCAGTAGCGAGTGTGATACTAAATTAAATACCCACTTGATACTCATGGATGCTGCTCAGTCAGTTTTGAGATGAGGGATCTGGGGCTAAAAATGTACCAGCAGCTTGGACCGCTGATCTCATGGAGCTGGGCTTTGAGTCCAGGTCTGCGTGACTCCAAAGTCTGTGTGAGTTTTGCTGGGCTGGGTGGCCTTCCACAGAATCATTCAGGTGTGTGTTTCCACAACTACCATTCACTCAAACAGCAAAGAGAAATCATTACCATTTAGATCAGTGGTTCTCAACCTTCCTAATGCCGCGGCCCTTTAATACAGTTCCTCATGTGGTGGTGACCCCCAACCATAAAATTATTTTCATTGCTACTTCATAACTGTAATTTTGCTACTGTTATGAATCGTAATGTAAATATCTGATATGCAGGATGTATTTTCATTGTTACAAATTGAACATAATTAAAGCATAGTGATGAATCACAAAAACAATATGTAATTATATATGTGTTTTCCGATGATCTTAGGCGACCCCTGTGAAAGGGTCGTTCGACCCCCAAAGGGGTCGCAACCCACAGGTTGAGAACCGCTGATTTAGATCTACTTCTATAAACTGAGATCAGCAAGTACCTACTCAGTGCTGACGTTCCATTGCACTAGCTTCCCATTCCCCCCACAGCAGCTCACCGCGGAATGGAAGTCCAACGGAGTCAGCAGCATGGTAGGGTAGTAAGAGCCTGGGCTTCAGTGTCAGCGTGTCAGACAGACCAGGGCACAAGTTCTGACTTCCCTATTTTTACTCACCGTCATGTGGCCAAATGGCCTCATATCTCTGCCTCAGCTTTCTCATCTGCAAGATGGGGACAATAGCAGAAGGATCTACTTCAGATCACCTTTCTGAGTAACAAATGAGATCACTGTATGCGAGTATTTAACATGGTGCCTGGCAGGTAGAAACTACTCAATATGTGTCTGTTCTTATGCTCACTGTCTCATCAGGGAGTGTATCTGTTGAAAGTGTCCAGCAGCTGAATTCGTGTCTCAACACAATCTAACCAGCCTCTGCCACATCTATCAAGTCTTTGACCTCCTACCTGTGTCTCCTGTGGTTGGTTTTAGGTGCTCACCTGGAAGTGGAAAGACTGCGGGGATTGCAGGAAGGCCTGCAATCTAATGACGTGCAGGTCCAGCTCAAGATTTCTTCTAAAATAGCAAAGGTAATAGACATGGAGGACTGGCCAAGGGCTGTAAAGACGATTCCAGATTGACTTTCAAATGAGTAACCTGTGTACAGATCACTACCAAGAGGGCGGCAGCATAGCCCTTCAAGTAGAATGAAAGACCTTTGTCCTGTCGTTTATGAACTCTGGGTTGACATGTGTATAGCTGAGGCCTGCTACTGCTCATTTCATGCTCTGGGAAAACTTGTCAATCAAGCGGCCCTCTCCAGGCTGAGGGAGGCAGTGGATGCTCTGTGTGCACTGCTCAAAGCTCAGAACCCTCAACTTCAAAATAATGACCTAACCTACCTCTCAGAGATGTTGTGAGGACTGGTTGATCAACTCATTCATTTATGCAATCATTCATTTACTCACCTAATATGCCCTGGGCACCTACCATATGCCAGACTTTGTCCTAAGCTCTAAGAACAGAAAAAGACAAAATGCCTGCCTTCATTGAGCTTGCATCCCAGTAGATGGAGTCCGGCAAATAAATATCAGGTCAGGTAGTGATCACTGAGAAAAATAAAATCCAATAAAGAAAGGGTAATCCCTTAGAGAAGGTCACTGAAAGAGGGAAGCATACAGACATCTGGAAAGAACATTCCAGGCAGAGGGAAAACAGCAAGTGCAAACACCCTGCCCTGGAGAAAGACGTAGATGAGATCTGAGAGATAGTCTGGGGATGATCCAGGAACCTTGCAGGCCTTGTTAAGGACCTTGGCTTTTACTGCAATTGAAATGTAAAGCCAGCGAAGGGTTTTGAGCAGAAGAGTCAGGCCCACTACCTACCTTTGTGCCAGTTGTGAAAAACGCACAAGTACACCCCCCGTGTGAGGTAACGTCACTCCTAAAGTAGACATTGTAGAGTTGTATGTATTATGGCAATTAGCCCCAGATGTCAGTGAAGGGTCCAACAAAGTCCATCAGAATTGAGGGCAGAACACCTTTACCTAATTTGCAAAAACCTTTTATGAACTAGTGATGGTTCTGTGAAGGGAACATGACTGAATGTATGTTTCTGAAGGGTCATCTGGCTGCTATGTTTAGATTAGAACATAGGCTGGCAAGAGTGAAATTGTGCCAGTTGTGAAAAACTTCGGAGGAAACTACAAGAATCTAGGTGTGAGATTAGGAGACTTGGACTAAGGAGGCAGAAGTGGTGACAACAAGAAAGTGATCAGAATATGGGAGAAAAGCAAAATGGGGACTTGGGGGGGACATATGTCACATAGCTAAGAATGTCTGAAGCATGATAGGCACTCAACAACATGAGTTTCCTTCCTTCCTTTCTTTGTAAACCAACACCCATCACAATGTGATTTAAAAAAAAAAAGGAGAAGAAGAAGAAGAAGAAAGGAAAAAGATGGCCATTGAGCTTGGACCCCAAGCAAGCATTTTGTGCTACATAGAACAGGCTAGTCTAGCCCTCTGATGTGGGAACCATGATAACTCACAACCTGGGAGACACACTGTTCATGAAAAGGAACTTTTTCTTCTCAAGGATGGTCCTACCAAACATCACCAGGCCGTGTAATAGAGGGGGAGCCGGTTGCGAAGAGGAATGTGTTCATACCTACAGATTCATGATTATGACCATGTGGTTAGTTAAAGCCCTAGCTAATGCTCCTGGAATTCATTCAGACTGCTCACTTTTCACACACACACTCACCCTCGTGCACTGCTATCAACCAACTGCCTGTGTAGTTCTTGTAGAGATCAAAACTGCAAAGTTTCAATTTTCTTGACCTTTCGTTGACTACTCTTAATATTGAGACTGGGAAGAGCAAAATGCAGGGCTCATAAGAGTTCAGACTCTGCATGTGTATGGAGGCACCTGGTGTTCACCATGGCACTGAGTAAACAGTGATAGATTTTCCTGAACTCCCAAGTCTTAGCTATTCTTTGGCAGATGTGAGACTTACTTCTATGCTGTATGAAATGTGTGTGAAGTGCTGCGAATCATATAAATTACTATGTAGGCATTACGCATCATTTTTCCCTTATGAAGTATACTATATCACTTTAGTTTGGAGAGAAAATTGCATCAGCAGACCTGGGATGGTGTAAACTGACAAAAAAGGCAACTCCAGGGCAAGTTTGCTTAGAGGCCAAAGGTCATGTCTATGTCCTATTTTTGTATTTTCCCTGGTGTCTAAGACCCCAGTCTTATGCTCACTGTTTGCCACGCCCATTGGTCTCCGATATCCCAGAACAAGGAGTAACTGCATGTGGTGGGTGCCCGGGTGTGAAGCGAGGTGGTGGCTAGCGTGCGTTTCTCCTGCGTATCCTCAGGTTGTGAGTAAGCTCATCCCGAGTGGAGAGATTCTCGTGTTCCTGGAGGAGACCCTGGATGGTCTGGAGACCCTCAGCGGCCCCTGTGTCACGGCCTGCGGCCTGTGGATGGTCGCCGCCCTGAAGGAGCAGGGAGCTGCCTTGGAAGATCAGGTACACTGACTGCCCAGCTGACAGCCCAGCACAATTCTCACCCTTCTGAGCAAGATGCCTTTCCCATCGGCTCCGCTTTGCCTTTTGAAATCGCTGTATATCCTGTGGGAGCCAGACCAGATATCCCTCCAAAGCGACGCCAGTTACTCATGGGTTCCCCCCGTCAGTCCTGTGTACCTCTCGCATACCATTGGCCGTACACTGGCTCCCGCACAAGCCTTTGAGTACATCCCCAACAGCCTTTAGCAGACACCCCTTTCTTTTGAGAGAGTTCTGCATCGTATTCACCTCGGGTAAATGTCTCACGGCGCTTAGCTTAGCACAGCACCTGGCCAAAAGCAGCCTTTCGCTAAATTCATTTAAGGAAAAAGACCCAGCGCATCAACAATTCTCCTGAATAAGAGAAAGGCCATGTGTAGAATCGATGATCATTTTTAACATCTTTTATAATTCACCAACCACCGATAGGCTGACCATATCCGCCCTGAGCCTTTCACGTCCTAGAGGGAAAATGACGACGTAATGCTGGCTTTGGCTTTTTCTTTGTAGCTGTTGGAGATCTTGGGCATAATTTACTATCACCTGCCAATCCTCAGGCAGAAGGAGGAAAGTTTTCAGTTCATTCTGGAAGCCATCTCCCAGATAGCCAGCTTTCACACGGAGGCAGTTGTCGCCAACCTTTTACAGAAGCCTCTGCCCTTTGACAGGTAGATTCTGACTGAACTGGTCCTTCCTCTCAGGAAAAGCCACCCTGCAGGGCATCGGGGAAGGGCTTACTGTTTGAAAGGTAGTGAACAAAGGTTGAAAATATCTTATTAATTTAAAAATGAATGTTTCCCCTGCTGGTTGTGTATATATATATACATATACGTATATATACACTCATTGAGCAATGATGAGATTTTTTTCTTAAATACACCATAGGAATACGTGAATATTAGAAAGTGAATATTTCTCCTCTTTTTGGTTGCCCAGAATTCACCTTTGTGAGAGACTTCTGTCTTGGTGG
Organism: Myotis davidii; assembly: GCF_000327345.1. Taxonomy (NCBI): domain Eukaryota; kingdom Metazoa; phylum Chordata; class Mammalia; order Chiroptera; family Vespertilionidae; genus Myotis; species Myotis davidii. The sequence continues at coordinate 556,083 of NW_006298965.1, read as the reverse complement.
ACATTAGCAAACCTCAGTAACCCAAGGCCAGAATGCGGGGTTGTTAAGTAACAGCCTCATTGCCCCCAGGCATGCTAACATGTCCCTCTGCCTCGCAATGCTGGCTAGACATAACGTGGTTTTAGAGTGAATCCGATGGACACGCTCCTACTCCACGGAGTCGTGCCTTCTCCGCTTGCTGCCCTGCTGCCCTAGGGACACGAAGACGCTGTGGAGGGCTCTGGCTGAGAACCCCGCCTCCAGCAGCAAGCTCTTGCGAGCCTTGACCGTCAAACTGGACAGCGGGTTAGAGGACGACCTGGCGGGCATGGACGCCATCTCAGTGAGTGCAACCTCCCTGCCCACCACAGGCCTGTTCCCACCTGGAACTTGATGATGTATCGTTTGTCACACTTCTCCTCTCCTGCCCTGATTTTAAATCATCTCCAGTTTATAACAGATAAATGAGCAGTCATTGTGTCTGTGGCTGCCATTTTCAGAAGCAAATTCCTCAGCAGCCCAAAGAAAATCTGTGTTTCCGCATTTCCAAATTTGTCTTCAGGGTAGCTGAAGAGCCCCTCTTTTTTTTTAAATATATTTTTTATTGATTAAGATATTACATATGTGTCCCTGTCCCCACATCACCCTCCACCCCCGCCCCCCCAGTGTCCATGTCCATTGGTTAGGCCTCTATGCCTGCATGTAAGTCCTTTGGTTGCTCTTTCCCCTTTACCCCCACCCTCCCCTACCCTCCTCCAAAGCCCG
>NW_006298965.1:524042-554119 GCF_000327345.1 Myotis davidii | reverse complement strand
TGGAGCTCAGAGTCTGAAGCTCCCTCCCGATTGTAAACAACAACCGCGCCCTCCGCGCCGCCAGACCGCTCCGCGCGCGCACTCGTACCTGAGAATTTCACTTCAGCACTGCACCTCCTCTGAGTCTGGATATGATATTCTCTTTACTCCTAGTTGTAGAATTTCCACTCAGCCAGCCCTCCTGTGGTTCTGGATGTTGTCCGTTCCCTGTTTCAGGCTTAATTTGAATTGGTTGTTCAAGGCAGCAATCTCCGGCGTTAACCTATGCCGCCATCTTCGGTTCTCTCTCGAGCCCCTCTTTTTTAGAAAGACCGCACTGCTGGAGCGCATGTCATTTCACCTGCCATGTGGAGCCACCCAACATGGCAGCCCAGAGTGAGAAATATAGTCTGAGCTGAGAAGTTTTCAGGCCAAGCTTTCCTTTTTTTAAATTTTTTATACATTTTGTATTGATTTCAGAGAGGAAGGGAAAGGCAAAGAGAGATAGAAACATCAATGACGAGAGAGAATCACTGATCAGCTGCCTCCTACACTCCCCCTGCTGGGGATCAAGCCACAACCTGGGTATGTGTCCTTGACAGGAATCGAACCCAGGACTCTTCAGTCCACAGGCTGACGCTCTATCCACTTAGTTCAGCCAGGGAGGGCCCAAGCCTTCCTTTTCTATGTGTTTTTACCATAAGCGTGGCCAGCCTGGGAGGCAGTCGTTTGGGGAGAAACAAACTTGCTGATCAGCCCAGTGAGCGAGTGTCCTAGGAAGAAAGGAGCCTGTCTGACCAGGGGTCCTTTCTCCCCTCAGGTGGCCTGTGCTATCCAGGAAGTGGTCTCCATAGGCACCCCTGTGACCAGCTTGTACCCACAGCTGTTCACTCTCCTCCTGAAGCTGGTCAGCTGCACCCTGGGCCAGAAGATGCCCACTGCTGCCTGGAGCTACAGGCGGCGGGTGATGCAGCAAGGGGAGCGGCAGCAGATCGCGGACCCCTGCAGGCAAGTAGCCAGGCAGGGAGGGCCTTCTAGAGCTGTCCTGATCGCAGGCTGCAGAGCCAGGACTGCAGAAGTCAAGGCCAGTGCCTTCTGGCACAGCCTCAACTACCCATGCAGATATAGGGCTCTACAATCCCTAAGCCATGGAGCAAATCTTCCCCAAGCCCCTACCCAGTGGAATTGCCCAGAGCAGTCACAGAACGAATGAGCAGCTGTCTTCTTCCCAGATGTCCCACTCTGTTTCCTTTAGTTGAGACATATATATTATATATGTATATATTATATATATAATTTTATTTTTTTAATTTGATTTCAGAGAGGGAGAGGGAGAGAGAATCATTGATTGGCTGTCTCCTGCATGCCCCCTACTGGGAATCGAGTCCACAACTGGGCATGTGCCCTGACCTAGAATTGAACCATAACCTCCTGGTTCATAGGTCAACAACCACTGGGAAACAATGGTCACACACTAGCCATTGAGAGATGCATTCTGACTTCTGAACTGCTGTTTCAGAATCAGTGAAATATGGTCTTTTTCAGTTTCCATCCTTTAGTGCTTCATTTTCTCATGAAAGGTTGGCGAGATGGTGTGGCATTATTTACCAGCTCAAATCATCTCGATGTTCCCTTTGATCCCAAAACTAAAGTATGAGGTCAAGCTGCCTGTGTTTCCCCGGCCTAAATCCATTAATGCAGGAGTGAAGGAGCATTATGGGAAAGAGGAAGGGTGAACCTGGGACATCTCATTGCACTGTACGGGGTTGACTTACTCTTGTGATGCCAACTGGCCCTCCCACCCGTCAGGCTCTCAACCACAACTCTGAAGTGCGTGCAAACCCAAGCCATGAGAGAAGGCCTGGCCAAGGAGTCTGACGAAGGGGACAACTTATGGACACTGCTCCATGGTCCCAGCACCCACCACATAGGAGTGTGTGCACTGGCCAGGTAACCTGCCAATGTCCAAGAACTGCATGCAAAGGAGAAAACTCAGAACAGGCAGCTTCACTGTGAGCAGTTGACCCACCAAGGGCTTGTATACAGTCAAGGAGAAGAAACAAGGAAGAAGGAGCAAAGGGGGTTGGGAAGAGATGGTAGGATCAGCCCAGAACTCACGACCCCCTCAAAAGAACAGGGACACATTGAACAGTTCTGGACGCGTTGTATTTACTAGTACATTGGGCTCTTGGTATGCAATCTCTTTCCTTGAACATTCCCCTTAGAGGACTTATTTTCCTGATAGAGAAATAGACTAAAATTTCCTCCATTGTTTAGCAATAAATAAGCCTTTGCTGCAGCTGGAAGCTTGCGTTTTCTAGGAGCATGGCCGTGTGGCACCATGGAGTCACGGTGGACATCATGGGGAAGCTCTTCCCATCGCTCACCTCCTCCTCGGAGAACTACCGCATAACCGGCACAGCGTTCTTCTCTGAGGCAAGGCCAGTGCCCTCACAGCAGGCTTGCGGGGCCCTTGCGGTATTTCTCTCAGGGACCTGCAGGGGACCTTTGGTAGTGGAGGAATCCAGCCACTTCCAGAGACGTGGCACCTGAGCAAGGAGTGAGAAAAACACAGAGCCCACCCTCAACCTCCTCCTTCCCTCTGGTCTTCAAAAGCCAACCTCCCAGGACAGAGGAGGGTGGAGAACAAATGCAAGAGGGATAAAACCAAAAGGCATATTACTGTCCCCCAGACTCTGGGATAAAGGCCGTCCCGGCTGGTCCAGAGAGGGGGCATTGTCAGTAACTCCTGGTTTCCCATTTAGTGTAATTAGAAGCATCTTCTTCACTGGGTATTCTGTTGTCATCACCACATAACCTTGACCTGTGGGCTGCTCACATCTAGAGCTTAGCTTCTGCAAGACTTGCTTGTTCATCAAGGGCCCTTCCCCCTCTGCTCCATGAGCAGCTGGGCCTCCTCTTCAACTGTAGTTCTGGTGCCTTTGCCACTCTTCTGAAGGGAAGCTGCTCCCTTAACTAAAGGGGAGGAGTGTGTTGATTTCAGCTCATGAAGGAGCCGATCCTTTGGAGGCACTGGAACCTCCGTGACGTGCTGATCTTGATGGATCAGAGCGCCTGGGACTCCAATGCCACTTTGAGGCAAATGGCCATCCGAGGGCTCGGTAATACAGCTTCTGGAGCCCCTCAAAAGGTAACAGGAGGGTTGGGGGGGTGATACTTTATTTAAATAGAGTTTGAAATACTTATTTACAAACCCACTTTTGGTTGCAAGAAAGTAAGGGCAAATCCCAATAAATTGCTGAAGTTGTAGCTCTTGATTTGCAGTACCTGTGACCCTAACAAACGTTCAGTCTCCTTGTCTGGGGTCTTCTACCCTATTGCAGATACACATGCAACAGTTTTTGAGATTGAGCGACTCTGTTTCAAAATAGGTGCGGAAGCATAAGCAGCTAATGTTAGAATCTGTCATCAGAGGGCTGTACCACCTGGCCCGCACCGAAGTCGTCTGTGAGAGCTTGAAGGCTCTAAGGAAGATCCTACAGCTGCTCACAGACCGAGACGTGAGCTTCTACTTCAAAGAAATAGTGCTGCAAACAAGAACCTTCTTTGAAGACGTAAGTGAGCCTGTTCAGGAATCTTCCCTCCCCAGAAGAAGTGAGTGAACACAAAGAGGTTCAGGTAGTGCTTGTAGCAGACAATGTTGGTGTCCCATCCATATTCCTTGGCCTGCCCAGAGGTCACCTGCCTCAGAGGTCACCTGCACAAAGGTCACCTGAGCAATTCCTCTGCAGGCTGTTAGCTTCCTGTGTCTCTCTGTGTAAGGGGACCCTCTGGCCCGGGGATCCTAATTGGTCTGAGCAGGGTGGACTGGACATTAGGAAAGGACCCTCAAATGATAAGAAACAGGAGTTTGTAGAAAAACTCCCCAGCTTCCTCGCCCCTCAGGATTGAGCTCCACCTTCTCACTAGGGTAACACACTCATGAATATTCCCTGTTGTAGCTTTTGTCTCTTCCCTATCACATTCCCACTCCCCGTCATGCTTCCTGGGCTCACCTCCTAAATCAATTACTTACGTCTAAATCCTCATCTCAAAGTGTGCTTTGGGGGGCATGCAAGTTACAACAATACTCAGTACAAGACTAGGGCCCCCATATGACCTTGTCGCCTCCAACACTGTCTTTTCCACATCCAGGAGTCAGAGACTCAAAACGCTTACGTGGTTTATTTCATCCAGGAGTCAGTAGGAACCAGCTCTTGGGCCAAATCTGGCCCAGAGCATCTTTTAGTGAATTGGGTTTCACTGGAACACAGCCACACTGGCTGTGTGGAGCACGCTCACTGGTTGCATAATGTCTGTGGCAGCTTTCCCACTTCGTTTGCGGAGTTGATTAGTTGTTACAGAAACCAGATGCCCCACAACGTTCAAATGATTTACCGTCTGGTCGTTTAGGGCAAAGTTTCTCAAACCCCTGATCTTATAACCCGAATCTCAGAAAAACACCAGGCAGCCATCCTGGGCGGGGGAAGAACATTTTCCTTTATAACTTCTGGGAAATTTGATTTTATGATTTGTTTTTGGTGTATTCACTGTCGTCAGTGTAAAAATCTATTTCACATCTAACTTAAATTGATATTTTTGTGATCTAAACCTGTTTTTTCCATGTTATGTTGTCAGAGGAGATGGAAGACTGCTCGCTGCCTCCTTCTGAAACATTAAGGCTTTATTCAATTACCTATTTACCTCCAGTCTCCAGACTGGGAAGTCTATGTTTCCTTCATTATTCATCTTAACCTAATTTTTCAGCTCCTGCAGTATTTTACGAGCCAGTGACTGTGTTGTACTTCTCAATGAGGCCAGAGAAATATCAAATGTTATCTAAAGAAAAAGTACCTCAGATCTTCTCTTTTCCTAGTCAATCACTCTTTTTTTAAAAATCTTACCCTTTCTTCGTGACTCTTTGGCAATATATTAACCGTACAGACGTCCAGGTTTTAGCTTGCAATATATGCCCAGGTCAGTAATTCTCCAGTTTCGTATTTGTCAGTGTCCCTTGTTTACTTACCTGCTAGCCTCAACCTGACCTTTGCAAAGATCTTTCTGTTCATTTCCAACTACTTTCTCCAATGTGTCAGGATTACTCTTAATTCCCATCTGGTTCTCAAAAATGTTTACTTGGCTCCCACTCAGGTCAGTATCTTCTGTAAAATAACAAATGTGCTCTCTTTTTCCATTACACAGACAGTTGACCACCTTTAACAACAAAGGTCTGAAGTCCCTCCTGCAGACCCCCATCTGTTTGTTAGGTTTCCTGGGGTGTTTGTTGACCCAGCGATCATAATTCTCCTAGATCTGAGCCTCCAAAAGCCACACATTCACCTGCGACATTAGTGGTCGAGATCATCTTTTTCCATCTTATTGCAGAAGAAAAACAATCGAAAATCTTGCTGGTTAAGTTAGACCTTTCTCATGTCTACTCTGGGTCAATTCCATTGCATTTGCATAAAAGTTTGGTAAAACTTGAGTCATAGCAATGACATGCAAAGTATTCTCCCATAATGCTCTCTTTCTGCAAACATATTTAGCTGTACTTTATGATACTTTGCCCCTGTAGTTTCTACAGATTAAACATACAATTTTGTGATCTCCAAATCCCCCCACCTTTTTTTCAATATTTAAGTATTTTCCAGGACTTTGCAGAACATGGAGACACTTTGATGAAATGGTAGAACAGAAAATAAGGCTGTGGTCCCACCTCCAGGCCCTGCTTGCTGCTATTTCCCACACTGTCACCCTGAGCAATCACCTTACTCTCCGTGACTCGTCTTCTCCCTTCAGAAGAAGGACATTAAACTTCAATGTCTCTCCCAGCACCCAAAACCCTTGTGCTACTTCTCTTTGCTGCTTTTTCATCATCCCAATTAGCTGATCCTTCCTCAAACTATCATGAGGTCATCAATTTTGGAAAATTCAAAAGATTTCTTTAAGTAAATATCTCTCTACTTCTGGGGCACTCTATTATTAGTCTTCTTTCTTTTTTAAAAGAATACCTTTTGAAAATATATCCTGGCCACATTCCTAGGACATTTAAAGAATATTTCTATTACACAAAGTCACATCTCATATATTCATTTAACTTTGCCGGCCCTTTCACACAGACCAGCATTATGTTTCCTGGACGATCTTTATTAACTTCCCTTTTCATGGCATTTTGTTTGTGTGTCCACTTATGCATTCAATTTTCCTTCAGAATTAACTCCTCTACCTTCTCTTTCTTTCTCGTATTCATGGGAATGCTTTTTGTTGGCCCTTGTTTATTTCTAATCTAAATATTATCCTGCTACTCAGGACGACTTTTTCTTTCATTCCTCTGCCCCTACATGAGTATTTTAATCTAATTTTCTAGACCTGGGGTTTGGAGAAAAGCACTCTGGAAAATTCCTCCAGGTTTGTTAGAACTCTGAACCAGATAGGCAAAGTATCTGAGGTAATAGAAGGCATCTTTCTCCACCACTATACCCTATGATAGTTAAAAAATCATTGCCTACCATTCAGGACAACAAGCAAAGAAGTCCCAGAATCTCACATCTGCAAGAATAGAACTAAGCACTTCTTTGTTTGTCCTCTCTCTTTGAGACCCAAAGCTCAAATTTCTAAGCTGCCTGTAATTTCATTAGAAAGTATTTGCACCCAGTCGGCATGGCTCAGTGATTGAGCGTTGACCTATGAGCCAGGAGGTCACCGGTTCGATTTCTGATCAGGGCACATGCCCAGGTTGTGGGCTCGGTCCCCAGTGTGGGGTGTGCAGGAGGCAGCCAATCAATGACAGTTCCTCATCATTGATGTTTCTATCTCTCACTCCCTCTCCCTTCCTCTCTGAAGTCAATAAAAATATTTTCTTGAAAAAGTATTTGGGAACTTGGAGAAGGGTCCTGGCCCTTGGACAGTTTAGATTAGAAACGCCATAACCCTAGGCTCCTGATGCAGTCAGGCTGATCTGTGTAAATACAAAATAAACAGGAACTCTCCCTGGCCTGCTTCCTGCTTCTCATTCCTGTGGTCACATTTCCCCATCAGCCACTCAGAGGTAGCAACCAAGTCTCCAGTTCTGTGATGTCCCTTAAACCCTTGACCCAGAGTCATTTAAACTTTGGTCATGTGCGTTAGCGAGCTGCTGGGAAGGAACATCTGGGGGCTGTGACCGGTCGGTGGCCATGCATGGGTTCCAGCCTTCCTTTGTGAAATAGGGCCGGGCAGGTGGGGTGAGGAGGGGGTTCTGGCTGGAAATGGCCCGAAAGGGGGCTCACCGATGACTTGCATCTGTCGCCACAGGAGCAGGACGATGTGAGACTGACCGCCATTGCCTTATTTGAGAATCTGGCATCCCTAACAGGAAGAAGGTGGAAGATTTTTTTTGCAGAAGAAATTAAAAAGAGCATGATTTCATTCCTTCTCCACCTCTGGGACCCCAATCCCAAGGTTGGAGCTGTAAGTGGCCCCTGCACAGACCCCTGCGCCTTCTCCTCTCCTGCGGCCGAAAGTGCCCGCACACCCAGTGGCTGGGCTGGAGTCAGAACTGAAGTCCCCACTTGCAACTGAACCTGAAAACCACTTCTCCAACCCTGGCTTCTCTCGTGCCACCTCTTCCCAAGCTTGCTCTTCCATCCCTGAAACCGGGAAGGTGCCAACTCCAAATAGGAAGCCCTTCACATCACTGACTTCTCCTGCTCCTTGCCCAACACTAGTTGACATGTCTTCCTCCTGGGAGGGGGTGCAGCACTGTGGACTGTGACGCAGAAAACTCTTGTCTTTCAGGCTTGCCATGATGTCCTGGTGGTCTCCATTCCTTTCCTGGGCCTCCAGGATCTCTATGGGGTATTAGACCGTCTCCTTGACAGTCAGGATCCACCAAGGGCCAGGGATTTCTATAGGCAATTCTGTGTGAAACTGGTAAGTGTGCAGTCAATGTTGCCTGGAAAAATCACAGGCAAGAGTCCCAGCAAATCCCAGAAAGACAAACAACAGAGCAAGGGATCTCTGGCCAGACGCAGGACTGTCTTGGAAAGACGGCAGTGATTCTTGGTATTCTGCCTTATTTCCCAAGTCCTGGCTAGAATCTGTTCTAGATTCCTGCAACACCCCTGTCGATTAGACCCATAAGCCCAGTACCTTTCCGATTAAATTTAGGTTGGAATAGCCATACGACATCTTCCAATAGAATAAGTAATGGCTGTGTGAGTTTCGCTGGCCTTTATTTTTTTCCTTCTTATGACCTCTCGGTTGCTGATTTTGAGAAAAAGATCTCTTTCTGGTTGCCCACTTTGCAATACGTATCTCTTCTAGGCCAAGAAAAATCAGGAAATCCTGTGGATCCTCCACACACATTCATTCACCTTCTTCAACAGCAACTGGGAGATGATCAGGAGTACAGCTGTCAAACTCACAGGTGAGGGCACCTCCACATTCCCCCCTCAGGTATGTCTGCTCTTTGCACCTAGTTGTGCTTTGACTGCAAGTTTACTCCAACTTGAAAACTGGTATAATGAGTATGACAAGAAAGAAGGAGAGGAGAAAGAAAGAAAACAAAAGAAAGAAAGGGAGGGGAGGTGGAGTGAGGGAGGGAGGGAAGAAGGAAGGAAGGAAGAAAAAATGTCATATCTTGCAACATCTCCCTTCAAAGGAACCTGTTATCTTTGGGGAATGAAAACTTACATCTCCTGACTTTCCAACACTCACTCTGCATTCTGGACCTTTTGTGCTTCTTTTGGTTCCAAGTCATTGCTCCTTCTTTTCCACAAGATTTTGCTTCAAGCCTGCTGCCCCTGCCTAAACGTTTGCCTTTGCATCACTTCTTAACATAAACCATAACACACCTAAGCTCAGTCAAGCTGAGAGCTTTGACAGCAGCTGGATGCGAGTGCAAAGTGTGTTGGTGTGGGGCCAGCAAACCTTGGCTCTGCTGTGTGGCTCTGGACAATACACTTAACTTCTCTGTGTTGCCTCTTTGTCTGGTCTATAAAATAAAAGAGGATGTAGGTGAATCTCAACCCTTCTATTATGTAATTCTAAGTCTGTTCCAACTGATCAAGCCCACAGTGAACAGATCCACTAGCGTGGCCACTTTGAAGAGTAAGGATTCTTTATTCGATCATGTATATGATCCCACAACTACACTATAAACTTTTTGAGGATAGGGACCATGTCTTACACACATTTGAAACCCTGACAACCATGGGCACAGGCCCGGGGAGGACACAGTACGAGCTTTCTCAAATGCACATCGAATGTGTGACGGCACTCCAGACCCAAGAGTCATGATCCTCGCACCATCCTGGGGTGTGTGGAGTGCTGTATAGTTTGTTCATTCGCTAGCCAGACCATTTAACCTCTGACCAGGTGCAGAGTCTGGCCTGACCCCTCACGTGGCCTCTTCTTCTCTAATGAAGTCAGCATCTTTTTCTCCTGTTGATTTTAGATGCCATTGTTCTCAATCTGACCAACCAATATGTGGAATTATTAGACAAAGAACAACTGATCACACGTGAGTACCAGCCCCCGTTTCCGCCCAGGGTATTGTATTCTGAGAGAGAGAGAAACGAATGCTGCTCCAAGTTTCATGCCAGCCCAGAAACTGAAAACCCTTGTGCCCCATTGTTGTCTCCGTTGCTCCCCGGATGCTGGAATCTCTCTGGGGTATAAGCCAAGCCCAGTCCCACCCTTTCCAGGCTTCCTAGCCAACAGTTTTCCAGTTGTCTATTGATCGTAAGGTCAGGATCTTCCCTTACCTCATTTCAGTGTTAAAACACATTCTCAGCTTGTGGCTCCAAATCCTACCTTTTAGGGTAAACTGAGAGCTGGGATCTGGAGCCCACCTAGGCCTGACCCTCAGTGGGGGGCCCGCAGAGCCGCACATCCTGGGTCTTGACTTTCCTTCCCCACTGGACTCTGCTATTCTCTCCATCTCAGGGCTCCAAGCACTTCGGCAAGACCCCTGTATCAGTGTCCAGAGAGCAGCCGAGGCTACTTTGCAGACCCTCCTGAGAAGGTGTAAAGAGATGAACATCCTTCCATAAACCATCAGGAAATAAACTCCTGTTCCCATAACTGACTGCTGTCTTCCTCCTGGTAACTCACAGGCCTGCAGCATCCTACGGAAAGACACGGTGCCTGGGTGGGGTCTCCTGCCGGGGTCACCAGGGAAAAGTCACTCTCGCAAATCCACAGCCACACAGCTTTGCCACAGATTAGCCCTCTCTCAGGAAACTCAAATCCCAGCAGATACCAAAACACGACAGAACTGGAAACCATTCCGCTGCCATTAAGAAGAGGGCCCCTGCTATTTCCGCACACAACCCTTTTTCCTTCTGTCTTAGCCATCTGTGAATTGCTACCCACACTCTTCTCTTTCTAATAACCAACTTGACAGGAAACTCTAACCTGTCTGTTCTTTCTGGGTAATAATTGATGTGTCAGGACTCTGACGGTACCTCCCTACAAAAGACCCTTTCTGACATTATGTTAAATCTCATGGTCTCCTCTCCATTTTCATCCCAGAGCATTCCTCCCCTTAAGTTGTGTGTGTGTATATGCACGTGTATGTGTGCGTGCATGTGTGTGCATGTGTACTCATTTAGCACCACCACCATCCTGATTATTTATCAGCAACATTACCCAATTGAAGTATCCCTTTACACACTCCTGTTACTTCCATTCTGATCTCTTCATCTGCAGACTCTTTGAGGAAGCATCTTTTGTTCTTGTAAAACTTTCTAAAGACCGAAGAAATCTTCTAGGTCAGAGATTTTAGGCCAGAGTTCAGTTATTCAATCGGTTAGCCAATACTTATTGAGTGCCTACAATGTATAAGGCATTTTTGTAGCCACGGGTGCTACAACTATGAAGAAAACATATTTAAAAATTCTACCCTCATGGAGCATATTCTATGAAATCTGTATATCAATTCTAGAGGCAGGAGCCAGCCTCCAAGGCAGTGTGATTCTTGCTTCCTGGGGTCTCAGTGGTCTCCTCCCGCGACGAGTAGAAAAATAAAAATGGTCTGTGCAATCAATACAATAGTTCAGAAATGACAAAGTGTGACTTCCTAGGCAAGGCCATCAATGGCGTTGCACTCTCCGGAGTCACTTGCTTTGGGGGAAGCCAGCTGCCATGTTATGAGGACCCCCAAGCAGCCCAGAAAGAGTTCCAGAGCAAAGGACGGATGCCTCCTGCCAACACCCAGGGCTAGCTTCCTAGACATTTTAACACTCCATCTTGGGAATAAATCCGAGCCCCAGTGAAAGTCTCAGATGATTGAAGCCTCAGCTGACACATGGCCGGGGTGATGAAATAAAATACAGAATGCCCAGTTAAATCTGAATTTCAGGTAAACAATATTTTTTTTTTTTAGTGAAAGTATGTCCCGATTATTGCATGGGATCTACTTAAAGAATTATTTATGGTTCATCTAAAATTCAAATTTAACTAAGCATCTTGTATTTTATTTGCTAAATCTGACAACCCTACTGCAACCTAATGACAGCCCCAAGCCAAAATCACTAAGCTAACCTCCTCCTGAATTCCTGAACCACAAAACTGTACGAGATAATAAATCTCTGTTGCTTGAGCCACTGGGTTTTGAGGTGATTTGCTATGCACCAGTGGGCAACTGTCACACGAAGGGCTCATGATCCCACCAAAGTTGTATGCAAATGTCTGAGTATAATTGCATAGGTGCATTTTCTGGGTAGTGGCTTTCATTAAATTTTTAATGGAGCCGGAAGTTGTTCCCAACCCTAACATGTGAAACGGAGCAAGGAAAGAAGGCAAGGAACATGGGTTGAGTTGACCTCTTTGGGCAGTTCAAGTTAAGTGGCTTTGTGAAGCAGCTCTGCCCAGAGCTTCCTGCAGGGATGGATCTCTGTGCTGCACTGACCAGCGTGGTGGCCACAAGCCACATGTGGCAACTGAGCACTTGGGATGCGGTTTGTCTATCTGAGGAACTGAATTTTCATTTTTAAGTTTAACTAAATGTAAGTGGTCATATGTAGCTAGTAGGTACAATATTGCACAGGACAGTTTCAGAACATGGGACCAAGAGTTGTAATAGAATTTAGGCCGAGCCACCTAAGCACCACCTGAACGGATGTATAAATTCACTAACATGGGACCCTGACCAATCCTCTTTATAAATCCCCATGATTCCTCTCCACCCCTCTTAGCACCCAGCAGAGCCTTCCTCATCATCAATTTCTGGGAATTCAGGAGAATGGCCGCATGAAGTACACATTGCCATTGAGCCTTTATCTGTCTAAACCTGAATCTTAGAAAAATTCACCCTGACAAGAATTTCCAAGACTTTTTTTTTAAATCACATCCCAGCTCCACCTCTTAGAGCCATGTTACTCGGGGAAATCATGTGACCTCTCTGTATTCCCGTTGCAACATCTGTAAAATTAGGATAATAATTATCTTCATCAAGGAGCTATTGTGAGGATTAAATGCATTAACGTACAGGTAGAGCAGTTAGAAACATGGCCCAGAGTCATTGTTAAGCAAATGTTAACTATGCAATATAAATATTAATAATATTAACGAACGTATCCTTAGAATCACAGACATCAACATAAGCTCAGTGACTGGTATAGAAAGCCAGCTGATTATGCAACCCCCAGGGGGCCATGTTCCTGACCTTGTGAGGCTGACGATGAAGCAGCCCCTCCCTCCATTCAGCCAGCCCAGCAGCAGGCACTCCTCTCTCTGGCTGCCTCTTAGTCTCCCCAATACCCCATAAAAGCCTCATAACTCGCTCTCACAGCTGACAGAGTGAGCCACAGTCAGGCTGTGTGACAGGAGAAATTTAGATCTATTTGCTCTCCCCAACAATTATGTCTATTAATTCCAACGACTACTCTTCACTGCCACAAGCCCTCTCCCCACCGCCTGCCTTCCCTGTGGGGCTTCCCTCGGCCTCTGCACTTCCTCTTCAGGGACCAAACAGGCCTATTCCCCAAGTGAGAGAGACTTCTGGAGGGTCTCGGGGAAATGGAATTACAGAGCAAGCACGTGCTCAAGTACTATTGAAGAAATTACTGAATCTGTCCGGCCTCGCTCCTGAGGCCAGCCTCGCTATTGTTAGCGCGTGTAATCATTTCTCAGCTCATGTTTACTAGAGGCTGGAGAGACTGCGATGTTCACAGGCCGCTTAACGGGCCGGCGCTGCTTTGCAGGGCGCTGAATCACGTTGTTTTGCAACTCAGTGCTCTGCCCTTTAACTCAACAGTGAAAGCTAGTGTTTTGCTGGTAAATCGGGGCCGTTGAGCTTGGCTGACCCTGCTAAGAAGGCAGTTTCACCAGAAAAGAGGAGAGCAAAGATCACAGATGGGAAGAAAGAACAGGCTCCCAGAGACGGAAGCCAGGGGAATTGCTTAATGGGAACTGTCCCTTGCATGACCATAGTTTTAAAGGATAAAATACTAGACCAGCCACTTCTTCTGAAGCCCTCAAATACTCTGAGATTATAGCAACGATTTTCTAATGGCGTTTTATTATGACTTGGTTTAGTCCTTAATCCCGCCATTATCCTTCATATTACCTAAGTACAGAGTGGACAGCACATAGTCGGTCAGGTATGGGGCATCCTGGGAGCTAAGCAGGAGCTTTGATCTAGGTCCCTGACAGAGAGCACCTTTCTGTCAAGCAGTGTTATGTAGCTTCAGCTGGGAGTGAGCATTTCCTGCAATTTCTCTGTTTTACTCATTTATTGCAGGTATCCTTAAACTGGGACGATACAAAACAAGGAGGGGAGTCAAAAGTAACATGAGGAAAAGATAGTGGGTTTTATCACCAAAATGTGTGTGTGTGTGTGTGTGTGTGTGTGTGTAAAATCACCAAGTCATGGCCTGAGAAATGGTATTTGCTTCTTACCTCTACTTTATCAAACTATTTGTTCAACAAAACATCCTTACTATTTGCGCTCCTTTTGAACAAACTTTCCTGGATTTTATTTATTGAATTATGTGGTTATCCTGAAAGCAAGATAAATTTGAAAACACAATTTTATGAACATCCATGACTCATAGCTCCTTTTTCCATTTGAGAGTCACACACACACACACACACACACACACACACACACACCACAAGATAAGAAATCCATCCCTCTGCATTACCTACCACTTCCTCCCAATATTCTCAGCGGTAAACCTGGAGGATTAAGTTGGCCAGTGCTCTAACACCTTCTTACCTGCACAGTGGTCAGAAAGAGGCTCTGTCTTGGAGATGGAGAGCCTGGGGAATTGCTCATCAGCCTGCAGAACAGGTCAACCAGGACTTTACTTTCAGAGAGAAAAGTGGGGAGCTAGAGTTTACCTTTACCTTGACCCCAGTGGAACATCATAAATCATTAATTACCCCACATCCAACCCTCAAAGCTCTGCTCAGAGTTGGGATCATGAGACTGTGCCAGGCCTGTGGGCAGAGGTGGACAGGCCTGTGGGCAGGACTCGTGGGATGGCCATTTTCCCATCTGAAACATTCTATAGAAGATAGAATGAAGCCCCGTATGACTATCACAGAAAGGATTTTTAAGATATAAAGATGGCTAACTAGCAGGACACAAATATGGAATGACACATCGAGTTATGCTGTATCTAGAAGACAGTGGGAAGCCAAAAGAAGTTCTTGACCAAGGTAGTGGAATTATCAAATTAGTGCGTTAGCATGTGACTAACAGAGTAGATAAACTGGTACATCAGAGAGTAGGTGATGGGCTTTTGGACTAAGAAAATATTATAAGAAGAAATGGCAGGACCCATTACTAGTAA
This sequence comes from Myotis davidii, assembly GCF_000327345.1. Lineage (NCBI taxonomy): Eukaryota > Metazoa > Chordata > Mammalia > Chiroptera > Vespertilionidae > Myotis > Myotis davidii. The sequence goes on along the minus strand of NW_006298965.1, from coordinate 539,357 downwards.
GGAGATTGAAATGGTAATCAAAAACCTCCCAACAAACAAAAGTCCAGGGCCAGATGGCTTCACTGGTGAATGCTACCAAACATTCAAAGACCGTCTCACTAGCAGCACATTGACTCTGCCCTGTCCAGGAAGACAGAGCTCAAACGTGACATCCACAGGGAAGGAGCAAGGCCAGTGCTATCGTGAAGAGGGCAGCACTCCCCCGGCAGGCACCAGAGCCATCTTCAGGCTAGGTCTTCTGCTGCCCGGCCGAGTGACTACGGACATGGGCATTCTATTGGGTATATAGGGGCAGCATCCTGAGCGAGAGGCCCTCACCAGTCAGAGGAGGTTTGCGTCCAGATCGCCACACAGGTGCCTTCCTCTCACATTTAATGAGTCTGTGCACCGTGTCCATAGAAAACAACCAATCACTGCACTAAGATTTTTTTATTGATTTGTTTAGAGAGAGAGGAGGGAGAGAGAGACATCAGTGTGAGAGTGAAATACCCATCAGCTGCCTCTTGCACGCCCCCTCCTGGGGGGATCGAGCCCACAATCCCGGGCATGTGCCCTGACCTGGAGTCGAACAGGCAACATTTCAGTTCACAGGATAATGCCCAACCAACTGAGCCACAACGGCCAGGGCTAATCATTGCCCTTTTAAGAGACTCAAGATCCTTTGCAAGTCTTATCATTACAGCAAAGTACTTAATCCTATAGGGCTGCAATCATCCAGTTAATGGGCCTGTCCACAGTTTTCCATCACACTGATTTCAGGAGTTCCTCTTGGTACTCAGGGCTCTTGATTAAATACTGTCCTCTTGCACATTTGGGTTGCAGATGGTCTAACACTGCACCAATATGGAGTCTTTCATATTAATCACTTTCTTTGGAGGATGTCTGCTAAAACTTTCCTTTGATGAGAAAATTCCACCTCGCTATTATTTTTTTAAATATATTATTATTGATTTCAGAGAGGAAGGGAGAGGGGGAGAGAGATAGAAACATAAATGATGAGATAATCATTGACTGGCTGCTTGCATGCCCCCACAGGGGATTAAGCCCGGAGCCCTGACTGGGAATCAAACTGTGACCTCCTGGTTCATAAGTCAAAGATCAACCACACCTGCCAGGCTCCACTTCACTATTACAGAAAATTCCTTTGACCTTTCTGCTCCCAGCCCACCTGGCCAGCTGATTGCTACATAATGGACACTCATTCAGTATCACCCAAGCTTTACTCTTCCAGCCATTCCCCTCTGTCTTAAACCTCATTGGTCTGTTATGCCCCTAAGCCCCCTCCCATAGATTCAGAACAAGCCTCCTCTCCCAGGGACACATGGGAATAAGAGTGACAACAGTGCAGTCCTTTCTATTTGTCCATGCACAGGAAACTGACCACAGCCTGTCCATCACAGGGAACATTGTATTGTTTTTCTCCTCCTGCCCACCCTCTCACCTTCAGCCCATTCCTTGTGAAACCATAGTCTCTCCATCTGGTCTGGTTGGCCCTTGGCTGAAAAAGCCAATCTTCCTACATGATTGACAGTTTGACTGTAGATCTAGAGCTTTGCCTGACAAGAACAAATAAAAGACAAGTTGTAGGTGCTTCGGTTGTCGCGGCAGGGACTCCTATCATGCCATCATCTCTCTTGTCCCCAAATGCCTGAAAGACTGAGGTAATTGAAAGTGGTGTATGTACCTCTGGTTGCTCAGATGTTAACGGAAATTGCCTCCTACTGTGGTTGCTTTCTGGCTCGGTGTTCTGAAAGAGAAACAGGTCATTCTATTCCTGGCACAGTATTGAATACACAGTAACTAGTCCGTCAAGGAGAAACTTCTCAGTAGACTGGTAGATACTGGACTATGGCTGCTCAGTTCTGCTAATACTATTCTAAGAATGGCCCAACCTCGCCCCACCCTCTCCTCTTCTTCTCATTTCTTCATTGTCTTCTCTTCTCTTGCCTCTCCTCCCTTCCCTCTCCTACTTCAGAGAGAGAGGTAGATATACCTGAACACACAGTTCATCTGGTACCCAAAGTATGTAACCTCTTAGTTTCTGTTCTTTCTAGAGGCCCAGTGCAAGCATTCATGCATGGGTGCAATCCAGCTGGCCCACTCTGATTGGGCCGATCCGGCCAGGCTGGCTGGGGTGGAGGGGATGGAAGAGGTTGTCCAGCCAGCCCCGCCCCCAATAGGGGAGGGCAATCAGGGGCAGGGAGGCCAGGGGAGGGGCCTCAGGTAATTAGCCAGCTGGCCCCATCATCTGGTCGAACTCCTGGTCGAGGGGACAATTTGCATATTAGCCTTTTATTATATAGGATGATGACCACCTCCACTAGCTATTATACTTCTCTTAATCCAAATGCTTATGGTGGGTTAGTGTGTGTCTGTGAGTTTGTGGGTATAAGAAATTTTGGTGGGTATAGAGCAAATTATAAATTGTGGGGTTCAAAAATATTTATTAATACTTATCTTAATCAAAAGGAAAAGTGATTCATATTTATGTGCAGACACATAATAAGCTGTTTCAGGGGATGCTGGGTAAGCTAGCTGTTCAGCCTCCACAGCTCTGAGTGGCCAATTACCAGCAGGACGGGTTCACAATTCCCAAATGAAGCTGAGATTAGCCATGGCCTACCCAGTGGAGAGGGGGGCCTCAATCAAGCTAGTTGCCTAGTCTAGCTAGTCACTGAGCAGAGTTTGTCATTTGTCAGATATTTCTGCTTGCCATTCTGTACCCAAACATACCCCACCTGAACACCAAGAACCTTCCCTCCGTCAAGGGCACTACAAGGGCCTTAGGCTGGTAGGCGTGGGAGGAAAGTTCTGCACAGAGCTGATGGGATGGGGCTCCCTGAATCTCAGGGCATTGACAAGCAGCACGCCTGTCGGTCCATGATTAGGAAGTTGGTGCTGCGTCACGGGAGGCACTGGCCAATGCAATTAGGAGGTCATCCGAAGCAGCTTCTCTGACCAGGTGACTTGCAGGGCCACTTCCACTGAGTGATGATCTATAGGATATGGCTGGGCTCCCAGGTACCTCTCTGAAGCTGGTGATGGTTAATGCACCAGCCAATCCCCTGCCCCCCTCTGTCCCTTCCCCCTCCACCACCTAAAGTCCAGGTGATTTTAATCTCAGCACTTTCTACCTTCTCCTCCAAGACTCTATCCCAGTGGTTCTCAAGCTTGGCTGCACATTAGAATCACCCGGGAATCTTTTTAAAATCCTGATCTCTGGGCCTCATCCTCCAGAAATTCTGTTTCTTTGTTATGAGGTGAGGCCACAACATTAGTAACAAAGAAACAGAATTTCCGGAGAATGAGGCCCAGAGATCAGGATTTTAAAAAGATTCCCGGGTGATTCTAATGTGCAGCCAAGGTTGAGAACCACTGCTCTATCCCATCCTCATCCAGATGGCCCTCACCTGGCTTGAGGCAGAGGGAAGGGCAGGCAAGAAAATTATCACACTCCCTCTAGTTTTTTTTTTTTAATTTATTGCTTAAATATTACATGAGTCTTCCCTCTATTTTCTTTGCGATCAGTTTTAATGGCATAAATAGTCCTTCCAGCTTCCCTCAAAGCCCTCTCTTTAGCTATTTGAGACTTTATTTTGGAAATCTCAAATATTTTTAAAGATTTAACATTGTAAGTTACTTTCTCCTTGCAGACCCACTGACTCAAACCTAATTCTCTTATAGACAACTAGAGGCCCGATGCATACAATTCGTGCAAGAGTAGGCCTTCCTTCCCCCAACTGCCGGCACTGGCTTCCCTCTGGCACCTGGGACCCGGGCTACCCTTGCAGCTCCAGCTTCATCCAGAGGTCATCCAGAAGGACATTTGGTCTAATTAGCATGTGATGCTTTTATTATTATAGATTGTGAATGTCTCTAACTAGAGGAAAGGTCAAATATAGGAATGTTCAGGGGGGAAAAAAGGCATGAAATTACATATTTCAAGACAGCATTTCACTACAACCTCATTCACTGCTCCCCTCCTTCTCTAACTGCTCATTAATCCCTTCCTTCTCCTTCACTAACTCTGCGAAACATCTTTCTCAAACTTCAGCTGTCAAATCTGCTAGTTCCTCTTTACAGGCCTCTTTCTCCTGTAGCATTTGACAGTGCCAACCACGTCTTCTGCCTCAATTAGGAAAGGGGTGGGGGAGCAGAAGTAGTAGACACCTAACTCCAAGTTAGCTTAAGGCAAGAGGAGAAATTACTGGAAAAATACTGATCTCTCTTCTACCAAATAAAGGACTTGTTCAACTCTTTGTTTTGAGATCTACACCTGGGTCTGGCATTTTCAAATCTATCCCCCGATCCAGGGCAGAAATTAACTTCATAATAAACTCTAACAAATGTAGTTGGACTCAATTAAACATTTCTGTAATTATTGTTTTCAATCAATGTAAACCTACCTCCCCATAACTTGCATATATTATATCTGAGTTGTCACTCAAGGACTATTTGGTATACAAAGCTGGACCTAGGTGAGACCTGGGTACAGCCATTGTGGAATACTGTATGGAGGTTCCTCAAAAAGTTATAGGTAAAACTACCATATGATCCAGCAACCCCCCACTTGTGGGTGTATATTCAAAGGAATTGAATTCGGGATCTTGAAGAGATACCTGCACCCTCCTGTTCATTGCAACATTGTTCCCCTCTCCCTTCCTCTCTCTCTGAAAATCAATAACCTATTCTTTTAAATCAAAAGAAGAAGAAGTAAAGAAAAAGAAGAAAGAGGAGGAAGAGGAGAAGGAGGAGGGGGGAATGAGGAGAAGAAGGAGGAGGAGGGGGAGGAGGAGGAGAACAAGGAGGAGGAGGGGGAGAAGGAGGAGAAGGAGAAGGAGAAGGAGAAGAAGGAGAAGGAGAAGGAGAAGGAGAAGGAGGATAAAACCCTGTGTTATCTTACTTACATGTGGAATCTAAAATAATCGAGTTGATAGAAGCAGAAGTTACAATGGTGGTTGCGAGGAGCTCAGAGGGACAAATGGGGAAATGATGGTCAAGGGTAGCAAGTGTCAGTTATGTAAGATGATTGAGTTCTAGAGACCCACTCTACAGCATAGCTGTAGCCATGTGCAAGATATAGTGCCGCTGGCTAACAATACTGTAATGGATGCTTAAATTTTTCTAAAAAGGAAGATCTTATATTGCCTTCCTACAATAATAATAATGGGAGTAGGAGGAGACTTTGGGAATTGATGGATATATTTATGGACTCAATGGGAGTATGCTTCTCCTCAAAGTCATCAAGTTGTGGTATTCATTAAACATGGACAGATTTTTATTTTTTATATGCTTTTATTGATTTTTTTTGAGAGAGGGGGAAAAGAGAGGGATAGAGAGAGAGAAACATCGATGAGAGAGAATCATCAATAGGCTGCCTCCTGCACACACACACACACACACCACTGAGGACCCAGCCCAAAAGCCAGGCATGTGCCCTGATCAGGAATCAAATTGATGACCTCTTGGTCCTGGGTCGATGCTCAACTGCTGAGCCACACTAGCTGGGCATGCACTGCTTTTTATATGTCAATCATACCTCAAAAAGTAGCTTAAAAATAAAAGTATATTTTAAAAGAACTCGTTAACCATTCTTCATGGGAATATTCTTTAAAGTTAAACATAATACAGATCAAAAATTTCCAAAGGATAGTACCTTCAATTAGTATTTTAATCATTGTCATTTTACATTGTTGCAATGTATTTATCAGTATCAGAAAAATACAGAAATATTATTTGCATATAAAAAAACATATTTTAAATTCCATTTAAGCCCACTCATTTCATCTCCCACAGCTATTTTCTTTTTGCTTTGTTTTGATAAGGAATAAATTGAATGCCAATGTTTCAAATTGATCTACCTCTATGGCTCCCTGAAAAATCTCGGTGTGTACCCACATCAGAGAAAACTGTTCTCTTTAACATGCAAGCATGCCATACAGGCATGAACTTGATCTTCCTACCAAGGAAAAGGGGCAAGAGGGGCAAATTGCAGGTCTTGTGTTTGACTCATACAAAAAAACACACACACACAAAGAAAACAACAAAGAAGACTGAGTTGTATGTGTTCTCAGACAAAAAGGCAGAAGCTGCCCATGCATAGAGCATGTTGAGTTTGGCACCGACAATTCATGTTTCAATCTACATGAGCCAATAGGGTGAAGCACAGGTTTGCTTCTTGGGATGCAAAGATTGCACCTGCCTTTTCCCATTCAAGGTCTGCTTTGTATTCAGTTTCACTGGGGGAGGCCCGCCTCTCTAATCTTCCTGTTTCCTAATCAATTTGCAGAGTGTGTTGGGGCCCCTGGGCGGGGCCAATCAGACTGGAAAGAATCATAGGCTTGAAGGTAGCAACCCTCTAATTTTCCCATTGAAAGTCAAGGCCCAGAGAAGTCAGCGACTTTTCCAAGAACATGCAGAGGCGCATGGCTATTCTCCATCCCGGCTGATGTTTTAGGAAGAGGAGAACGAGGATTTGAGTCGGGGTTGGCTTAGGCAGGCGGCGGGGAGCCGAGGGGAGCAGGGGGCCCTGGAGGGATGGAGACAGAATGCGCCTCCACCGGACAGACGCTGTCTGAAGTGCTCAGTGAGCTGATGTCTCAGCGCAGCCACAGCGGTGGCCGATCCCGAGCAAGCCAACAGCCGCCCGGCACCTACTGGGGTCCCCCCTCGCAGGGCTCTATGCTGGTGACGGACACGCTCTGTCCTCGACACATCAGGACACCGGCCTGGCACTCGGTCATCGTCCGCTTGGCGCCGTCCACGTCCACGCAGACCGTGCTGCCTTCCTCCTGGCACTCCGAGGCTTCTCTGCATTCACACGCACTGCCCTGGGCTGGAAAAGAAGGAAGACGGGCCCATGGGCACATCGTGGCGATGGCGAGTCGGGGCGTGCCCTCCCTGTGGTGGTTAGCGACCCATGGGAGCTCCTGCTCCCAGCAATGGAACCCACCACCCCCTGGCATAGGACCAGGAAAGCCAGGCAATTTGCTCCGCTCAGCATAGGCAGGTTTGGAAACCGGTGCCAAGCTTGCGGTTACTATCTGGAGCACGTAGGCAATTCTCCCAAGGCAAGAGCTGTCCAGCTCTGTCCTAGTCCAGGGGGCCGTGCAGGGGAATCAGAACCTGAGTAGGACCTTCAAGCTCCCCAACCAAATGAGGAGACCTCAGCAAAGATCTGGGTGGCAAGGGTCAAACAGAGACAAAGAACCAAAGAATTCAACTGGCGTTGAGAGAGAGAGCATGCAGCACCAAAGGCCGCATATCCCCCACACAAAGCAGACACAGGCTGTGCAGGGGACTCTGAGCGCTCCAAGTGTCAAGGCTGGACTACACCAGCCAGGCGTCTCCAGAGGAGAGTGACAAGGTCAGCCAGCCAACCATGGTGACTGCCAAATCCAAAATGACCCAGACATGGCTAGAGTTACAAATGTCATTGTCTGTGCTGTGTACCCCGACTGGCTGACACCTTACAGATCCCACAGTCCAGCTCCCATACTTACAGTTGGGGAAGCTGAGGACAGGGACCCAACCCTCCCCCCTTGGTGGTACAGCTGAAACCGTGCCAAGCCAGGCTATGCCAGTGGTCATGGTCAAGGTCACTGTAAGTGCCTCTTGGACATAGCACTAAAAATACTGAATCACAACTTCTCGATTCCTTCCAGGAGAAAGTGTCAGCGTGGCACTGTGGGTCTTTAACACTAAACTCCTTTTCCCAAAGAAACAGCCTCCCTCAAGCTCCCAGCGCCACTGGCAAGACTCTACGACCTCATGTTGTTTCGTTATACATAGTTTGATAGTTACCTATACTTAGTGGCAAGTCAGACTTCCTTTTAAGAAGTGATATAAAATTTCTGTTTTTATAAATAGTTATTTTTATGAGGCTATTTTTTTATGAAATTGAGACACACAGATGTACTTATGTTTCTACAAAAAGGTTTTAGACACAATACAGAATTTCTAGCATGAAGTCACAAGATGTTAAAAATAGTTCAACACAGTAAGTACACCTATGCCCTCCCCAGCGCAGCTACAGAGGGGAAGAGGCAGCTAGCAGGCCTGGAGGGAGCCGTGCTCTGCGAGGGCCTTCCCAGCTGACAAGAAGCCAGAGCGCCACCCAGCAAGAGGGTGTGGGGCGAGTCTGTGCCATCAAAACAGCTATACCCGACGCCAGGTTCTGCTTCCCAGCCTCACCTCTTCCTGAGCCCCCACCCACCTCCGCCCTGGACCAGCACCCCACTTCTCCTCTCAGTCCTCCCTGAACCCTCGTCAGTGGATTGGATCATGACAGGCTCTGTCTCTATGCAGAACACGGGACATGCACACTATGTAGCATATGCAATGACCTCAAGGCTGGGGCCCTGCATCCGTGTCTCCTCTGCCTGGAGGGCCATCCAGTGACCTCTAGAATGGACTGGACACTCACCAGGCAGGCTGGGATAAGAAGGCATATTTCCTTCAGGAAATGGCCCACGAGAGAAGTGACCAGGGACCTGAAAGACCACGAGGTGTTTGAAGGCACCTGGACTCAGCTGGGCCTAGGAGAGACCAGTGGCCTTGCTGGCTGTTTGTCGCAGGGATAGCCTGTTGGCCCGGATTATCCCTAGAAGCCAACAGCATCACGAGACACTAGATAGGGTCGTGTGGCTCTTATGCCGGAGTGGACCCTGGGGCTGGGGAAAGCACAATGAGAGGCCATTCATGGAAGGTCATGGGTGAGCTCTGAGGCAGATGTCAGCACTGCAGATGCTGACCCAGCCCTGGACCCTGAAGGTCCTACACTGATACCACGTCCAGAGCTTAAGAGCAGCCTGGACCGTGGATCCCACCAGCTTCTTGCTCAAAATGGAGAGGGAACTGGCCAGATTCAGTTCAGCTCTCAGCACCTGATCCAGACGTGCCTCTGAGGGATGGAGAAGGCTCCCTGCCCGCCCAGCACCATAGGGCTCAGTGGGACTTGCAATGGCCCAGGAGGACCCCCTGGCACAAAAAGCTCAGGGCTGAGCCCTTGCCACAGGCCACCTAGCTGCAGCATTGGGTATAGCACCCCTAGAGTTCACTCTGCAAGGTGCCTGGCTGCATGGAGGCAGGGCTGGGGGGAGAGGGAGGGGAAGGGCTACTCTGCTCTAGCTCTTCTCTCCTGGCAAAGCCCAAACTCCAGGTACATAAGGTGGATAATACAGGGACAGAGCAAAAAGCATGAAGGCAGAATGGGACTCAGGGAGGCCTGGGAGGACATGCAGACCATTGGGAAGGGTTCTTGGCCTCCAGGTACTTGACCCAACCCGCTTCCCAGGGAGCCAGTGCAGGCGAGTGGTTTGCTCTCAGACCAGTCTGAGTCGTTGACATCCTCGGGGGTCCTCTCGGATCTGCTGCTAGGCTAGAAAACCACATTTTCTAAAACCTCAGCACTATCGCTTTAGCATGTTTACAGTTCCAAATCAGAACTTCCCCTTGCTGTTCTCACTTCAGCAGCGTATACCAAATTCGTGAAGCACCATATTCTTAAAAAGAAAAGAAACAAAGGAGAAATGCCCTCACCGTCGCATTTCTCCCACAGTGGACACGCGCCGCACGCCTTCCTGGCGGAGGCCGGGGGAGCACAGCTCTCTGAGCCCATCAGGGAGAAGTTTTTACCCTGACATTGGAGGGCATGCACCTTGCAGACCGTCAGAGGCAGTATCCTTTGGTTTTTCTCGTCCCGAGCACATACACCCAAGGAGGACCTGAAACGAATTTTTTTAAATCACATTATTTACCAGCTTTTCATTCTTAAAAGCGGAGGGTGAGAAGTGGCAGGTGAGGTTCTGAGCTCAGGGTCTCGGGTGTCATCACCCACAGCAAAGAGATGGAAGGGAAACTCACACCCCCTTCCTTTCTCAATGAACATATTTTGCTCTCTATTTGCTCAGAACTTCTAGAAGCTTAGATAGCTAGTCTGGATCTAGTTTCATCTAGATCACAGCAGAGACAGCAGATGAGAAGAGAAGGCAGCTCTGCTGGGACAGCAGGGGGACTGACCGCAGGGAGGGACAGAGAGCACACCAAGATCCAGCCCCAGAGGCTCTGGCGGGACTGGACCACCGGCTGCAGAGCACTCACACTCTCCCAGCCCCAAGGCCCTGAGAGTCCCATTCACAGTTCACAGCCCATGACCGAAGCCTCCGAGAAGATGAAACTGCTTCATCGCTAATTGCTGGTGTCTATGTTTACAAAATACTTTAGAAACCTTTCCATAAGTGTTATTTTTTCTTAAGCATTGGTGTCAAAATGATGAGACCCAACTTGGGAGAAATATAAACAAGCACACCTCACCCGGCCGGCATGGCACAGTAGTTGAGCATTGACCTATGAACCAGGAAATCACGGTTCGATTCCCAGTCAGGGCACATGCCCAGATTGTGGGTTCAATCCCCAGTGTGGGGCATGCAGGAGGCAGCCAATCAGTGATTTTCTCTCATCGCTGATGTTTCTACCTCCCTCTCCAGCTCCCTTTCTCTCTGAAATCAATAAAAATGTATTTAAAGAAATAAAAAATAGCCCTAGCTGGTGTGGCTCAGTGGACTGAGCGTCGGCCTGTGGGCTGAGGGGTCCTGGGTTCGATTCCAGCCAAGGGCACATGCCCGGGTTGCGGGCTCGATCCCCAGTGGGGGGTGTGCAAGGAGGCAGCCAATCCATGATTCTCTCTCATAATTGATGTTTCTCTCTCTCCCTCTCCCTTCCTCTCTGAAATCAATTTAAAAAAATAAAATAAATGAACATATGCTCAGGTGAGGATTTTAAACAATAATAAATAAATAATAAACAAGTGCATATCTGAGTGTTAATGGGTAAGGAAGGCTTTACTGTAGTGAAACCTGGCACAGCAACGCATTTTTGTAGAGCAGACCAAGTCTATCTTCACTTGTATATACATTAGTTTTAATATCTTCTTCTCTGACCAAGTAGTAAGTTGACCTGGAGTTGTTTGCACCAGGAAAACAAATCCTGGTGTATCTCCTTTATCTGTCTTTAGACTCTTTAAATAGAACTACTCAGAGCAGCTTCAGAGGCGGAGACTCTGCAAGGCCACCTTGTGTCAGGATCTGATATGTAATCTCCCGCACACCACCTCTATAAAGAGCAGGCTGCTGATAAAGGAATGAATCGGAGAATTTGGAAAGATGATGAAAGTGAATCAAAGTAAACAATGATGAATAGAAAATAACAGCCCCCTCAGAATATCCGGGGCCCAAGCACCGTTGCCATTCACACTATTTCACTGCGTTCTCTCCTTCACGGGAGAAGTTCCTTCCTGTAAGGTGCCACCATGACCACACTACCCACTGTAGGTGTTCGTGGAGTTGGATGTACACATGGATGGTGATAATAACTGAAAGCCACGTAAGTGGCCAGTAAATGTGTGTTCTGAGTAAGTCCGGGGCCTGGATATCTCCCACGTGCCTCTTCTGAGTCACTCTCTCTCTTCTCCACGCTGCCCGGAGGACTGACGGGTAAGACACATCCACAGACTTCCTTGTCCTCTAGCTTTGAGGGCATTTCATCGATGGGGAGCGATGGCAGGAGACTGGAAGGGGAAGAGAGTGCAGATTCCCTGGCTCCCTCCTGGGGAATTTCTGAGGTCTTTTCTCAGCTGCCATCTCCACACCTCCCTCTGTCTCTAGGTTTTCCTAAATGCTCCTCTCTTGATCCTCCAGGCTTGGGCATGGAGATACACCCGAGTTGTGACCCATGAGGACCCTGCCCTGTGGCTTGCAGTGTCCTTTCCTCTCCCACACTTCAGTTCATTTGGAAAGAGATGACAGTGAATCAAAGTAAACCCCCTCTGTCCTCATCCAATCCTGCCATCTGAACCTGACTAGGACCATGGCACAGACATCTAGCAACTCCTTCAGGTCTCCTCCTACAATGGGCTGGTTTCCAGGTGGCTGGCATCTTTTGTTTTGTTAATCCTCACCCAAGGGTATTTTTCCATTGATTTTTAGGGAGAATGAAAGAGAGAGGGAAAGACAGAGAGAAACATTGATGTGAGAGAAACACATCGATTGGTTGCCTTCTGCACAAGCCCTGACAATGGCCCAGGCCAGGGAGGAGCCTACAACTGAGGTACCTGCCCTTGACTGGAATTGAACCTGGGGCCCTTTGGTCCACAGGCCAACTCTCTACCCACTGAGCCAAACCAGCTAGGGCCAGTTAGGTGGCACCTTATAAAGCAATCTAGAGACAGACATTTCCAGAATCAGAAAAGCAGCTACTTTTTTCCCTGTCGGCATTGCTTGGAGAGGTTATGTCTCAGGAGGATTTCAGTCCTAATCCTCTCAAATTTGAAATGCTCAGGTGACACTTTGTCGTTTTGCACCACTTTATAGAGAGAACAAGTAGTCCTTCGGCCTCGCTAGCCAGGTGAGAGCACTGCTGATGCCCCCGTTGTCAGCCCAGGTGACACTTGCCAGGCAAGTAACAGGCAGCGGATGGACAGGTGACAAAGCGCAGAGCCTTAGCCCTTGGGAAGCAGCACCTTCCACCGAACAGAGACCAGCATCCAAGAAATCATTCTCTTAATCTTGAGTAAAATGAAACAGAAGTGAGCGAAGACAGGGCTTACCGACATTCGTAGGGCATTTTACAAACACATCTGGAATTCTTCACTTTCTCCCAGGGCTGACACCGAGGCACTGCCTGTGTCACAGGGCCATCTAAAAGGCAAGAGATACGAGAGTCATTGGGAGAAGAGCCCCTTCATGGTAAACAACGCATCATTTTCAGGGTGAAACTGGCTCTATAATGTTCTCAACATGTTGGCACAGTAAAAATATAAAGCTGGGCCCTAATCGGTTTGGTTCAGTGGATAGAGCTCCGGCCTGCGGACTGAAGGATCCCAGGTTCGATTCTGGTCAAGGTCATGTACCTTGGTTGTGGGCACAGTCCCAGTAGGGAGTGTGCAGGAGGCAGCTGATCAGCTGATCGACGTTTCTTTCTCATCGATATCTCTAACTCTCTATTCCCTCTCCCTTCCTCTGTAAAAAATCAATAAAATAAATTATATATATATATAAAGCTGGAAGGCATTTTACAGGGGATAGAACATTCCTCGGAGCACCCTTCAAATAGCGTCATTGGTCCCAGCAGCTACCGTTCCTCGAGCATTTACTATCAGCTATGCACTTCTTATACACTGCGATATCTAACCTCCCTAACAAATGCCCATCTAAGAGGTGAGGATAGTAAAGGTCAGAGAAGTTACGAAGTTGGTCCTAGTTCACAGATTTAATAGGTTGGCCAGGCCAGGATTCAAGTTCATGCTTGTCTGAATCCAAGGCCAGTAGAGCAGGCTGCTTTTTATCAAGAAGTTGGTGTTCAGGGCTCACTTTGGCAGCACATATACTAAAATGGGAATGATTCAAGGAAAATCAGCTTAGGCTCTGCTCAAGGGTGGCATGCAAATTCATCATAGACACAGACTACAGAGTGGTCTGGAGACATTTTGGGTTGTTACACTAGAGGACGCTACAGACGTCCAGTGGGTGGAGATCAGGGATGCTGCTAACTACTTCACAACGTATAGGACAGGCTCCCACCTGGAATGAATTACCAGGCCCATCATTCCAATCATGTTGGAGTTGAGAAATGCTCATCTAAATGTACCAAAACTAAAGTTCAGTGCTAAAGCCATGTAAATTATTTCTGCATTTTGATTAGAACATCGTTTGGTAATCATTCTTAAGCATGAAATTTCAGATTTTAAATATTTTCTAAAAATTATTATAATGTCCTTGTGAAAATTACTTATAGAATTACCTAGACCAAAACTTTTGCATTTAAAAAGAGCATAACTTTGTTTTCTTTGTAGCTCAATTAGCCAAATAAGCATGCTCTTAGGACTCACATAGAGTATGTACCTTTACTATTTTGAAACCAGATTATCTCCACATCAAGACTAAACCCTGCCTGGGCAGGGAGTAAGGGTTTAGTGTTTAATAGGTACAGAGTTTCCGTTTGGAGGATGAAAAAGTTCTGGAGATGGTGGGTGGTGATGGTTTCAACAATAAAGGGAATGAACTCAATGCCACTGAACTGTACATATTTAAAAATGGTTAAAATAGTAAATTTTATGGTGTGTATAGTTTACCTCAATAAAAAAGACTAAGTATGGATTCAGCAGGTATTTTAAAACATTAACTTTAGCCCAGCCGGTGTGGCTCAGTGAATGAGCACTGACCTATGACCAGGTTTGATTCCTGGTCAGGGTACATGCCCAGATAGCGGTCTCGATCCCCAGTGTGGGGTGGGCAGGAGGCAGCCAATCAGTGATTCTCTCTCATAATTGATGTCTCTCTCTCTCTCTCTCTCTCTCTCTCTCTCTTTCTCTCTCTCCCTTTATCTCTGAAATGAATAAAAATTAAAATAAACATTAATTTTAGAGGCTGACAAACCTGGAATTTTTTTACTGATTATGAGCTTATTTTAAGGGAAGTTATTATTGTTATCAACATCGTCCCAAAAACACGCAGGTGTGAAAAACATCCTTCATTCAAACTACAATAGAATTTGCTACTGAGTGGGAGGAATTTTATACCAAATTGTGCTATAATAGGGCTGAGGCAGACATTTGAGAAAGACAAGTATATAATCTCCTTTGGAATGAAGGAGCAACCTCATCAAACCTACATTGTTCTCTTTAATTTTAGAATCACCCATCTATTGCATGGACATCCCAAATAAATTTGTATTTCTGCTTCAGTGCATATAGGAAGAAAAACACCCCTACCCAGTTTGGCTCAGTGGATAGAGCGTTGACCTGCAGACAAAGGGTGCCGGGTTCGATTCCGATCAAGGGCACATACCTGGATTGCAGGCTCGATCCCCAGTAGAGGGCACGCAGGAGGCAGCTAATCAATGATTCCCTTACATCTTTGATCTCTCTTTCTCTCTCCCTCTCCCTTCCTCTCTCTGAAATCAATAAAAATATGTTTTTTTAAAAAAATACCTGTCTCTGATATGGGCCTTTGGCAGCCAAAGAGCAGGTGGAAGCTGGGTGGGAGGTGAGCATTCCATTAGACAGGCTGCCCTGCTGTCCTGTCATTTATGATCTACTTAAATAGTGGGTTTCAACCTGTGGGTCGCGACCCCTTTGGCGGTCGAACGACCCTTTCACCGGGGTCGCCTAAGACCATCCTGCATATCAGATATTTACACTACAATTCCTAACACTAGCAAAATTACAGTTATGAAGTAGCAACGAAAATAATTTTATGGTTGGGGGTCACCAACATGAGGGACTGTATTTAAAGGGTCAGGAAGGTTGAGCACCACTGA
>NW_006298965.1:518565-524024 GCF_000327345.1 Myotis davidii | reverse complement strand
CTGCACCCATCACAGGGGGCTCCGTGCAGCCTGCTTTTTGTCGTTGTGACCATCTAAGTCACCTAATAGTGTCACTCATGGAATCTAGTACTTCATTCTCACCGGCAAAGACAGATTTCAGCACTGAGCTCAAAACCGTACACTAGGGAAATCAGAATACCATATAAAATGAAATGCAAAATAGTGTTTCTTCTTTCCTGTTTTTAATTATTCCAAACACATTTTTTATTTACTTAAAAAATGCAAACAAGAAATAAGAGGTTCTTTTAAAAACAAATCCATCTCATCTACAATATCTCTAAAAAAGAAATAGTTTGGCTTTCCAAATCTCTTCCTCCATTAATTTCTTTGAAAAACCATTTTAATTTGCCTAATGTTCAAAATAATAGACTTTTGGTTTTACACTATTAAGAACAACTTTGCAAACCACAACACGTTTTCTTCAATAACCTCTGCTTTGTAAAATGCTTTTAATTTCCTATTTCAATAATACTAATAAATTCTCTGAAAGCCCATAAATAAAACATACAAAATGTTATATAACTTATTACCTCAACTTTGGACTACATTAAAGTACATTGAAAAATCAGAAGGAAACCAAAAATGAGCTTTTAAAAATATTTTTCCTTGGCACTGTATGTGATACAAAGCCAAACTTTGATATAAAGGATTCCAGTTCAAATTTAAGAATCACCAGGGGTATCCTTGCCTTTCTTTGCATTCCATGAATCTATCTGTGCCATGTAAAAAAAATCTGCTATTTGTTCTATGAACTGACTGCCTTCTCATGGCAGGCAGAGGCGAAGGCTGTGATTCGACAATTACGGTGACTCAAGGCCTTAAAGGACCGCTACAAAGACTGTCACGCGCTTGGGTGCAGGTGTCCTTGAACCGACCTGGGATTGCTCACCTCTATGGACACATTGGACATCCTTTATCTCAGGACTCCACTTGAGGCTGGATCCACAGATAAATGTCGAGGGACCTTCTAATGACATGCCACGCGAACAGGAAAAGGTCACCTTATCGCCAACTGCGTAGGAAGATTTCTGGGGATGACTCTGTATGCCGTCCATCAGTGTTGGTAGAACACAGACAATTCCTAAAGATGGAAAAAGAAGAAGAGCAGAATGCAAGGGCCATTGATTTCCTAAACCATCGTTGTAAAAACATGGCCTCCTTGAATGCTACTGTTATACTTGCTCTGCCTTGTCACCTTGGGAGACAAGAAAGAAGAGGTGAGCTCACTCTTAGGGTGCCCACAAAGACATGTACCCCCGGGCCCCACGTGTAATTGACCAATGAAAGACTGAAGACCAAAACAGTTCCCACCCACAAAGCAATGTGACAACTTTGAATACATGAGCTTTATAAACAGAGATCCGAAGTCCAGCCTGCCGTCCAAACCAGACTTTTCACAGCCGCCACGAATCTCTCCAGTCTGGTAGAACTTCCGCAGGAACTGTGTTTATTTGTGTGTCATTAGCATGTATCCAGTTGCATATTTTACTAGCTGAAATTTTTCAAAAACTGCCTTTAACCTTGCAACCATAAAAGCGTTAAATGTTATTTGGTTTCCAATCTCTATTCTTTCTTGCTTGGTTATGTTTATTAGTTCAAACTTCCTACTTGAAAACACAGCAAAGAGAAAACTGAGAAGCATACATTTTTATGGAAAGCAAGTCAGATTTCACAATTTTTTTAAAATATTTTGGCAATCTCTCTAATGGACCTTGGACAATAGTCTACAAACTACTGCTCTATTTCTGCATCATTTTCATCAGAAAATCCATTTATTCATTCATTCAAAACAGCGTCTATTGAGTGCCTCTATTTTGCCCAGAATGTTGTGTGCTTCTGGGGATACAAGTTATGAGTCAGGTTTTGAAGGCCTGAGATTCCAGAGAGAAAGGAAGACTAAATGGTTACAGTACTTGGTGATGCCTTTCTCCCTGAGGTATTTGTAAACTTGGTGGGGAAAATGCTGAAAGGCTGCTAAATTCCAGAGAGAAAGGAAGACTAAATGGTTACAGCCTTTGGTGATGTTTTAATCCCTGAGGTATTTGTAAACTTGGTGGGGAAATATGCTGAAAGGCTGCTACACAGAGGAGAAAGCTGCAGCTCAGAGGCTGGGAGACAGGCATGAAGGCAATGATTCAACAACTGGAGTTCTGGGGCTAGAAGAGCAGAAACTAGAGTCCAGTCCTGCTGAGAAGGGACTTAAGTAGGAATTCCATGTCAAAATTTCCACTGGGATCTGTTCACTAATGGCCACGCACTAGGAACAAAGGTAAGCTGGGCAGGAACCAGCCTCACTGCTTGCCAGACACAGAACTGAATCTCCTCTCCAGGAAGGTAACATCGTCCAGAGCCTCAAGTCATTTCTCTAATTTTCACACATTAAGTCTGGCATTCAACCAAAACTAATCTAACGTTTAAAAATTTAAGAATTCCCAGCTCGCTCTCCCTCCTGGGAGCCCGCCCGCCTTTCCCCTTTCCCTTTGCCTTGCTCTCTCCTGAGCTCCAACGGTCTTTCTTACCCTTGTATAACTTTTCTCCTGATTCCATGCCCAGCTGGCTCACTTTTCCTACCTCTGTAAATTTCTAAATAAACTTTCTCTTATAAATAAATAAATAAGATTTGACCAAAATTTAAAAAGACTATAGAAGCAGACCCACAGCAGATCCAGATAAGGGGATTAACGAACGTGGTCCTTGAAATAACTATGCTTAACATGTCAAGGGGGGAAATAAATGACAATATGGGTGATTTCAACAGAGAATTAGAAAGTATAAAAAAAGTAGATAAATGGAATATCTAGAATTGGGGAAAAAAACTAAGAACTCAATAGGCTTTTTAAAAGCACATAATATATAACTGAACAGAGAATTAACAAACTTTAAGATAGGTCAATAGAAAATATTTAGAATGAAACAGGAAGAGGGTAAATGATATAAAACAAAGAAAATAACATACATAATATAGATAGTCTAAAAATGTATCATTTGTGTCTCAAGAGGAGAGATGAGCAAGACTGGGAAAGAGGCAATATTTTAGGACACATGGTCAAGAATTTTCTAAAATTGTCCGAGAACATTATAGCACAGGTTCAAGAACTGCTTTGAGTATCATCCAGCATGAGACAAAGAAAATCACACCAAAACACATGGGAACAGAGTTGCTTCTGAAAAACAAAGACAAAAAAAATAATCTTAAAAGCAGACAGACAGAAAAAAATATGATTTCAAAGGAGACACAGTAAGTCTAAGAACTGACTTATCACTCGAAAACAGTGAAGTTAGAGGCAATGTAATGAAATCTTCAAAGGGTTTAAAGAAAATAAGTGCTAACTTATAATTCCTTACCCAATAAAAATACCCTTCAAAAATGAAGATAAAATGAAGGCATTTTAAGATGAACAAAGACTAGAATGGTTCTTCACCAGTAAACTCACAATAAAGGGAAAGAAGCTCTTCAAGCATAAGTATTGGATTAATCTTTTCATAGAACCCATTTGGGGCTTTATTACTCCTAGCTAGGGAATATTTATATTTATTTTCAGTAATTTCTGCTCAAGGACTTCAGAGACAGGCAGAAATGAGAGGTCCTACAAACCAATAAGACAAAGACAGACAAATCTTAAAAAATGGACAAAAGATTAGATAGCCCCTTCACCAAAGAGGATATTCACATGGCCAATAAACATGTGAAAACAGGCTTAACATCACTATGCCTCAAAAAATATTTAAAAATACAAGTTAAAAAATAAGATATCTCTATATACCAGTATAGCTAAAAAGAATTTAAGGATAAATGCTATCAAGTGTGGATGACGATACAGAGCAACCTTAACTTCTCAGATTCTGGTAGGGATGTAAACTGTATGATTACATGAAAGATGGTAGCATATTTTAAATTTAAAGTAGAAATTGCACTATATACTCAAGAGAAAAAATATCCATGTGCTCACTTAAGTGTTCCTTGCTTTGCAAAGACCAATTGATATAGAAAAAGTATAACCCTACACTATGTCTGTGGGAATAAACTAATATGGCAGCACAACTGAGATGGAGGTCAGAGTAATGTTAAGGTGACAAGATGCCTATATCTGAACAGAATAGGATCCAAAGCATCTAAAGAAATAAAGTGATTGTGGTATACACCTAGTCATTGAACTTCACAGGATGTTCTGATGGTCTTAGCCAGATCTGAGCTTC
The DNA here is from genome assembly GCF_000327345.1 of Myotis davidii. Lineage (NCBI taxonomy): Eukaryota > Metazoa > Chordata > Mammalia > Chiroptera > Vespertilionidae > Myotis > Myotis davidii. The sequence goes on along the minus strand of NW_006298965.1, from coordinate 519,806 downwards.
CTGGCCAATTCCAATGTCCCATAAAATTTAAAATCACAAAATGTGCCATACCTACCAGGAGCTCCATCAGCTAGAGAATGCTGAGGGCTTTTTCAAGGCACTCCTGAAACTTAGGCAGGGTCATAGGAGCCTTTCAGAAAAGGGAGGTCAAGACATGGCACACATGGTAAGTGATTATCTTGATTCATTCTCTTGCACATTATTATCTCCTCTTAAATTTTATACAATGGCCAAGGCCACTCACTCTGACAATGCTTTTCCCCGGTGACCCATTGTAAGTCATCTCCACATCTGGCAACAGGGTCTCCAACCAGAGAGTAGCCTTCCCTGCAGGTATAGACTATGTTTTTCCCAACAGGAAACATGGTATCTTCATTCTAGACAGAAATACAACAGAGAGAAAGAGTATGTCCAGTTTGCAATAACACAATGTTTCTTTAGATATATTTGGTCTATAAACCATGCCTTCTTTTAATCATTAGTCAACCTTCATTCAAATGGCTGATTTAAAAATTGTCTATAAAAGCATTTTCTTGTTTATAGTCTTGGCCAACAACACTGATCCCACCATCAGTGGAAATAAAATTTTTCTCTGTAGTAAAAATTTGACTAAAAGTACTTTAGTACACACTGCCCAAGTAAGTTCTTTCCCTTAAACTTTCAGTTAAAGTCAGTTTCTTATCAGAGTTGGAAACCAGCTTTGTCAGTCAACCCTTCGTAGAAAGGTGTTAAGGGCTTTTCATGGGCAATACTGCCTGACGAATGCTGGTGTGAACTGACAGGTTGAAATCCCTTTAGCGTGTTCATGAAAGTTTAAGTTTCTTCCAAAAATCAACATGGGGAAGCATAATGTTGGCCTTCTCCCACCCCGCCCTGTAAGGAAAGTGCTGCTGGGCTGAGTCAGACACAAGGGCATGTCATTAGCCTAGAATGCCACGAGGTGAGCTTTGTTGGCGAAGCACAGGAGAATTTGAAGTCTGAGCTTCAGGTGGGCAGTCATGCTTGTTTGGGGTCTCTCTGGGTTCCTTTTCTTATCCTGCTGATCTCTTCCACCCAAAGGTACGGTAAAGAAACCAGCCTGGGAGAGGGCTTGGAGCTGGGCCAACTAGGCTGTAGACATAAGAACAAGATTCCTTGGTGCCTCCTTCTTCTCATTGCCAGGCCTGGCCCAGTCTGGCTCCCTCATGGACGTTGGTAGGAAACAGAGGCCCAGATTGGTGTGGAGGTTTGAAGAAAATGGG
>NW_006298965.1:490351-518476 GCF_000327345.1 Myotis davidii | reverse complement strand
AATGGAATCCCATATAACAAAGTCAAGCTCAACACTGTGTAAACCTGGCTCTATTTCAGAACTGTTAGTAGCAACTTAGAAAAATATAGACTCTGGGGATCTACCCTAAACCTACAGAATGCGAAAAAATTGGAAGACAGGGGCAAGCAGCCATCTCTATCATTATGGTTCTGGGTGGCTGTGACGTAGCCCATTCACAGGGCAGTGTTCGCAACCACCAGCTCCTTACAGGGAAGCCCATATATTGGAGTTTGGGACAGCAGCCCCAGCATTTGCTAAAGGAAAATAGTCTGCTTGTCCTCATTCTCTGAGCATGTGCTACCTTCAGGAACTTCATGGACTATGGTGACTGCAGTGGGACAAAATGAGTGTCAGTCATACTAGGTCCCTCTCTCTCTACATAAACACACACACACACACACTGCTCTTCCACCTCCCAATATTGCCTACATTTGGGAAAATTTGAGCAAAATCTCAGTGTATGTATGTTCTAGGGCCTGGACCCTGCGAGGCAAAATCATTTGTGGAGAACGCAAGACTGGCCACAGAGAACGCTGATGAACATCTCCTGTGTGAGCCAAGAGGAGGCTTTACTGAGTCTGGGGCCCGAGCCTCATCATGACAAGGAGTGAGAAGGGCACAAATTCACAGAGCCCCTAAGCCAGGAAGATTCCCGAGAATGACAAGTAGCAGCTGACTCGTGTTCCTGCCTGAACAAGAAAATTGCTTAAAGAACAATGACCCATATCGCACCAACACTCACTAATTGTCTGATTGGCTCCTGGAATAAACCTAATACTTCATCCTAGACTCCATATTTATGAGACTTTTTTTCAAAGACTTCTTTCAGTGCAAGAATAGGGGAAGAACTTCCTCATGTTGAAGAACTTGCTTATAGATTCCTATTTTAGTGGGAATGGAAATGTTTAGCTGCCCTCTGGCATGACTGCATTTCTAATTCATTGGGTGGCAAATATTGATTTACCTTGCCACAGAAGATGTACTGACTTCTGCAGAATTCTAAGCGCCTTCGGCCAAAGAACAAAAGTCTAAAACTCTCATCACTAAAACTAAGATGCACACATAAAATGTTTACAGCTCTGTTTCCTTGTGGAAGAAGGACATGGGTTATGACAATAGTGGAGATGCATAACTTGACACAAAGAGTATGCGTAAAGAAAAAAAAAATATATATATATATATATATTTCATAACCAACTTGAACAAATCCGTTGTCCAAGGCAGGGGGTGGTGGACAGAATTCTGTTGGACCTGAAGGCAAAGGAAAACAATGGGGTTCAAGCAATCTGGAAGAGAAAGAAAACAAAATATAATTAATGTGTTGAATTTCCACAGTATAATCTATATTTTTGCACCACAGCAAATTTTTTATTTGCATCTGAAAAGATTGTGTTCATGTAAGTAGGTTAATGAGATATTTTTGTCATTGTCAGAATCAAATGTCTGATCACAACCTGTGATAGAAAACTCAAACATAAACTCAGGCTTGCAAAAGATAGTTAAGTGGCCAGTAGTAGGGGAAAAATAACAGCAGAAAGGAAAGTCTTTCTTTGGGCAACACACCTACTTAGGAAACTTTCAGAGGTCACCTGTCTCAGGCCTACTTTTTCTCCTGCTGGCTGGTTCTGAAATTCTTTTAACACAGAATTAATTCTGTATTAAAAATAAAGTGCCCAGTCCTAGCCAGTTTGGTTCAGTGGATAGAGCATCCGCCTGCAAACTGAAGGGTTCCGGGTTCGATTCTGGTCAAGGGCACATGCCTGGGTTGTGGGCTCAATCCTCAGTAGTGAGCAAGCAAGAAGCGCCAATCCATGATTCTCTCTCATCGTGGATATTTCTAACTCTCTATTCCTCTCCCTTCCTCTCTGAAATCAATAAAAATATATATTTTTTAAGTAAAATGAAAATAAAAACCAATGGAAAAAATGTCCTTTGATGAGGATTAGATGAAAGAATGAATGATAAATAAATAAGAGGATACCATTTATATATATATATATATGTATATATATTTGCAGAATTATAATCAGGGCACATGCCCAGGTTGCAGGCTTGATCCCCACTAGGGGGAGTGCAGGAGGCAGCCAATCCATGATCCTCTCTCATCATTGATGTTTCTACCTGTCCCTCCCTCTCCCTTCCTCTCTAAAATCAATAAAAAATATATTTTTAAAAAATAAGGTAATTAGAGTTAGTGATCCTGCAAAAGAAGTGAGAGAAAATAACAACACTTCTACCTATGTAATACTTTCAACAATAAAGATTTAAAAAAGCACTTCTGACTGAGCATGCGCTATGTGTCTCGGCTCTTGGCAGTCACTCTACGGATGTATGTTGCCTCAGTTCACTGTAATCTATGAGACGTGTGGCGTAAACAAAGGCTTAGAGAGTTGGAATAAGTTGTCCAAGGTTATAGAGTAAAAGATATCAAGGCTGGATTCATGTCTAATTAGTCAGGCTCTTAAAATCACGCTCTCTCTACTTCTCACAAGGCAAACTCTAGAGGGAGCTCATAGTAGTGACAGCAATGACAGCCACCAGGAAGCAGTGTTTTCAATAGTGCCTCTGAGGCTCGTGTATCGCCACTATGGCCTGCACTCCAGGGACACGGATCTGAGGGAAAGCATTAGACGTGGCCTGAGTGCGGCCTCCTTCTGGACTCAGATCCTCAGGCTCTCGCCACCTTCTGAGGAGACTCAGAAATGTGACGTTTTCATCATTTTCCTCCTCTGAGCACCAAGAAGAGTGAAAATACCTCCAGTGCCTTCCTTAGGGTGCCCCTTCCCATCAAGCTTTGTGTCTAAAGGCAGGGGAAGCGATCCAGCGGGCAGCGGCCTCCTGAGAGACCTCCTCTTCCCAGAGGCACCCACCCTGAGGCCAGTGCTGTCTGCTCACCAAAATCCCACATGCTTCCCACCTTCCTCCGTCAGGAGGCATTGCTTACGTCAGATGAGGAGGCAGCGAAGACCTGGGAACAAGGCATCACACCTCCAGACACCCAAGGGTCACACTTTCTTCCATTCCCATGACCTTCACATTATCTGACTAGAACGTGTTGCCAATCCCCGATTGGAAGAGGTTAGTAAGGACAGTGAACACAGTGGGGGGTGGCATAAAAAACCACTGACCCAGGGGTACGATTCATCAACTAGGCATCTTTGAGAGAGTATTTGCAAGGTCCTGGCAACAGGAAGTGAGTGTGAAATGACAGTCGAGATGTTCACCGTCTCTGGTGCCAACATGGAGACACGGGTCATGCTCTTTTATTGTGATGGTGACCCTGAGAACTGCAATATTTTTTGCCAGGCTCGTGAGTAAAAACTGGAGGTAAGACGTGTCAATATCAGAAACTATTGAGAGTTTAGATCCTTTGCCAAAACGGTGATATATTTCCCACAATTTAACTTCTAGGAACTTAAAATGCTTAAAGAAACTGGATCCTGAAGATTATGGGTGGGGGATTTTTAAAGTACGTCCCTATTCAAGTGGAGATCAGAGAATCCCAACTAAAGGAATCCTGGGCTGACGGAGAAGACAGCTGTGCATTGAGCAAAGGGGCCAACTTGAAGATTCTGACTCCAACTCAGGAGGGACTAAGGCAGTGGAAGGAATCACAACGTGCTATTCCCTCAATAAAAAATGTTTGACTTTTTTAAAAAAGATATTAGCCATCTTAAACATCTGGCCTTATGGTTCATCCTAAATAAAAAAAAATAAATGAGGAGTGATATGTCTGAAAAATCATATAACTATTATTGAACACTTACTCTGTGCCAGGCTTAATCTCACTTATAGCCTATTATCACTTTATCTACTATGAAGATCTTAACTTTAGAGGTGTGGCAAGGACCTTGCCCAGGTCACACAGCACGGAGGTGGCCAATCTACTTAATGTCAACACCGCTGCTCGTATCTATGGGACCACACTGCCTCCCAGCTCCCCAGCCTTTTATAACGATGAGTCAGGAAAACTTGAAACATGAGTGCAAGGTGGCCAGGCCTCCATCCTTCAACCGACCCCTGTGCTAAAGGGCAAGGCAGTCATTGATAAAAAATAAAATAAAATAAACAACTGTTTCACGTCCAAATCATCTAGTAGCAGCCATCGCATAGTTCATGGGAACTGCAGGGACACTGTGTCCTATGTGATGGCCAGGAGGCCTGGTCCCCCTCACCGAAGATTCTTCAGCTCCTCATCTTCCTCGCCACACTGCCTGCTCTCCGACGGTTCTCCAATACAGGACTCCCCGCCCCCACTGGGAGGTGGGTTATTGCATTCACGGCGCCTTGTTCTCCTTCCTTCAACACAGGGGCTCCAAGAGGACCAGCAGTTCCAACCTCCGTCCACCTTTCCTGTAAGAGAAGAGGAAGGTCAGGAAGAACTTGCAGAGAAGATTGTGGAGCTCACTGCTCAGCTCCCTGTTCCGTGGTCCTTGGGGGAGGGGACATCAGGGGATTTATTACGTTGGGCATTCACTGAGGTCCTCTACAATGCCAGCGGTCTCTGCACACTGACCAGCACTTTTCATACCATGGCTGCATTAACAAACTTCTTGCAATATCTTAAGTGTGTTTATCATTTTACAACTGTTTCAAAGCACCACGTACATTCCATCATTTATTTACTTCTCACAAGAATGAAGCCAGGTGGGCAGGAGGTCAGTCACCGTTTTGGTTTGAAAGGTATGGAATCTGACATAAAGTGGCTGAATGCCATGCCCGATGCCATACTGGCTGCCAAGAGCCACATCCAGACTGGAACTGTGTCTTACAACTGAGTTCAGGTTCTTTTCATTGTTCCACAGGCTCTCAATAAAGCGAATAAGTTGCTCTTGTTAAAGCAGTGATAGGGCATGAGAAGGACATAGTGTCCTGGTACCCCAGGCTGCCAAGCCCAGGGCAAAGTCGGGAAGTGTGTAAGCGGATGAACTGCTTTTCCTTCCTCTTAGCATCCTTCCCCAGTTCTACACCAGGCACTTCCTCAACCAACCCGGGCACCTTCCACCTCCGGGCTGATTCACGACTCAGTCTTTTAGTATTTCCCCCATCATATTCCATGGGGGAGCCAGGGGAGAGCTGGCACCATCTTCTAAGAACTTTGCTTTACTAGTTAGAAACTGCTCTCAGACACCATTCCCCAAAGCATTATTTTCCGATAATAAGTGGATATGTATACTGGTCCTTAGCTATTTCTACTGTGCAACCTATAACCCTCTTTGCCCCCTATCCCACCCCCCACTCCTCAGTACCACACACCAAAACTAAACTAATTTGTATAATAGTTTCCCATGATCTTCCTTATGCTTTCTTCCATTATTAAAAACTGAGTTAATAAAGTAGTCCCCTGAGTATATCAATAAGGGGTAATAATAGTTTGATATATTATGATTGCTACTCCATTCCTCACCAGCTGGGGAAGCTCCCATTTTTATCAAATGACTGGAAATCCAAGCCACAAAAGGGAGAGTCAGGGGTGGAATTTCAATTTACCAGGAAGGTAGGCAGGGGAGGCATTTGAAGGCAAGGATGCCTTCCTGGTGCTTGTCTATAAGCAACCATCGTTTAGTCATGTATTTATTTATGTATCAAACACTTAATAAGTGACTTCTATAAAATCAAGCTCTATGTCAGGCTCTGGAAATAAAGAAAAAAAATCAAGTCCTGATCTTAAGAAACAATCTTTCTAGGGCAGCGGTCGCCAACCAGTGATCCATGAGGTCCGAAAGGCTGGCGACCGCTGTTCTAGGGAGAGAGAGACATATAAGTAAATATGAAGACAAATGTACATAGTTGTCTCATGCGTGGCCTACTCATAAAGTAACTTCACAGAGCCCTGTTCCAAGTGCTTAAAGCACCAAGCACACTGCCAAGCACACAGCAGGTGCTCAACAAGCACCCATGAATAACTGATGGGCAGGACGTAATACAAACAGAAGCAGAGATGTTTCAAGGACCTGGCCAGCAGAGAGGTTAGGTAGTGCAAGCCTGCACCCCATAGACTTGGGTTATGACGGAAACTTTCAGAGACGACAACGGAAGGGTGGGAGGTGTTTGGGGCACTAAGCTAGTCTAATGGCAGGTGGGGAATGGTGGCAGGCACATGTGTCTGCGAACTCAGACAGAAAAACAGAGACAGACAAGGGCCTTGACCCCAGGGTCCACCATCCGGACATGGAGCGTGGGAGACACTGAATTAAAATGCCCGGTGAGGCCTACTGGTGTGGCTCAATGGTTGAGCACCAACCTATGAACCAGGAGGTCACGGTTTGATTCCCAGTCAGGGCACATCCCCGGGTTATGGGCTCAATCTCCAGTGTGAGGCTTGCAGGAGTCATCAGATAGATGATTCTCTCTCATCTTGGATGTTTCTAGCTCTCTCTCCCTCTCCCTTCCACTCTGAAACCAATAAAAATACATATATTTTTAAATGCCCAGTGAGATTTCCTCCTCTCCATACACCAAGAAGCGCAAGCTCAGGGCCCGGAGAGAAGGGGTTCCCCTTTTCAAGAGGTCCAGCATAACTAGAGAAGAGTCCGCGCACTGACCTGCTTCGTCCCCCACAAGGACTCCATGCTCACAGGCCGCCCCAAACGTGTACGGTTTGCAGTGGCACTGGCACGTGGTGCCCTCCACCGCGGCGAGGCCCCCGTTCTGGCAGGGCCGGCAGTGGCAGGGGTCGGTCTCATCCAGGTATTCCTCCAGAGCCCGTCTCAGGTAGAGTCTCTTCACCGCGGCACAGGGGACCTCCTTCACCAGCTCGTACAAAGGTGTCAGCTGCACAGGGAAAGACAGCCCAGGCAGAAGCCAGGGTTTTAGGCGACAGTATTTTTTTTTTTGACAGTTAAGCTCAAACACCATGGAAACACTTATGGTAATTCCAATCATTGCTTGTTCAAATAAAAAGAGAAAATAATTCACTTCCCTTGCAAGAGAAATCTAGGAAATATTAGACCAGCTAGAGAAGGAATATTTTTTGTACCTTGTGTGCAGGGATAAAATTCTTAAAACCAACAGGACATCTATTTTCTAGTTATTGAAAGGTTGTTTTGAAGATAACACATTTCCACCCCCGCAGAGGACAGAGGAAAAGGGGGCGCACTTATGTTACAGGAAGAGCACGTGCAATTCAAGTTAAATGTCCCGCTGCAGAGAGGAGGCCATCACTCTTTCTCCCTGAAGAAATTTAAAACAGGTTTGCATTGTTGCTCTGTGTTGAATATATCCAATGCTTCGAGACCACAGGGGTGCTGGCTAAGTCTTAACAATCTGCTCGTTCAGGAATAAGAAGGCTCTGATTTGTAGAATCAGGGTAACTACCGTCACCATGGCTGATTCCAGGCTACCTCCATGACGTCACAGAGCGCAGAACTGGGAAGAGATGCGTGTCACTGGCTTTGGAGAGAGTCCATACCATCTACATGCAGCGCACAACTAAGATTGATGCAGAGAATCGGTCACTCTTCCCCCATCTCTGCCCAAGCTCTTTGGAACTGGATGGCATCATACAGCCATAGAGCTGGAACGTACCTCTACTCTCTCTGTTCCTGTCCTGTGTGGCTAATAAATTAGCACAGCTAACTGTGACAGCTACCGTTCTATTGGAAAAGTGCAGAGTTGAGAATGAAAACGAATCTCTGTTCTTTCCTAATCAACTCTTCAGGATTTTTGACGATTTGTATGGGACACTGACAATGAAAATAGGCCACGTTGACTCTTAATGAGTGGCACGTCAAGATGAGAGTTCCTGGGGAACTTCCCCCTCCCCCATCACAGGTATTAGGAGGCAAGTGGGCACAACATGGTGCTGGGGGGCAAACTGAGAAGCGGTTGTAGTTTTTGAGTGTATAACATGTGTCCAGGTTTCTTAATCTCTGAAGGTCAATTTCACCTGGACATTGCTTGACTCCCATGGCAGGGAACAGCTCATAGAATCAATTCTGCTATAGCATTTGTTTTGAAAATATGAATTTGTTCTGTTGAGATGGTCATAGTGAGGAAAATATAAGCATACCACACACGTTTTGCTATTTGCTTACTTACCGTTTTGTCCACAAGAAACACGAGGTGAGCATGGAAAACTGGACATGACTGAATCAAACCACACAGGAATACATAAAACGCACAAACACACGCCTCAAACATCCATCCGTTCACCGCCCACGTGGTACACTACACCCCTCCACATCCCGTGGCACAGCTGGCTGTCACTTCTGATTGTTCTCCTTCCACTTTACAACAATTCACAAGCTGTAACTGCTCCGTCACCCAGCCACATTTTCCTAAGTAATGTGCCACATTCATTACAGCAAATGCATTTCTTAACAATTGAATATGTATAAAACTGTGCTACTGACTTTTCTTTTGTTTTGCTCTTTATTTTTATTTTTGGTGTCTATTTTTTTTTAAATGAGTGTCACAGATTAAATTTTTAGTGTTGTATCCCTAATCCCATTTTCCCCCCTAAACCCTGTAGTCTTTCTATTGTGCAATTTTGCCTAGCTCCCTGATTTTTAGGAACACATTGGTTGCATTATAAAAGAACTGACTGTATCAATAAAACATCCTAAACCTCCACCAGCCCAAACAGTTTTGGTCTTAATTTACACACCCCCAGGCGCTTACAGGCCCCGACCCAGGGAGAAGGTGGTCTGACGAATATAATGAGCCTGAATGCCTTCCTCTTGCGAGAATCTATAGCTCCTCTGAATGAGGGGACAAGAAAACAATCCAATTTAGGGCAAAAGTTTAAAATACAAATTTTTTCATTAATTTCTCTTGGGATTGACAAGACATTTTACTGTTACAACTGAAATATGGACAACAAGATAACAAACCTTCTGTTCCTTATGATTATTATGCATTCCTTTTCTCATACAGAACATAACTGAACTTCAGAAACTGCTAACCACGGCCTTCCCTGTTTAACCAGCTTGATTTAATCTCACTTTCCCAGTGCAAAGCAACAGGACCGCCTTCTGCTGCATGTAAGCGGGGCATCACGCACCTTCTGCTTTATGACCGTGGGAAGATCGGGCACGGAGCCCGCCCAGGAGGAATACCGCTTCTGGTTCCCAGCAGGATTGTCCAGCTCCAGGAAACTAAGGCCAGACACCAAGCCTGGACGGCCCCCTCTGACAAATGGGTCCCCTCGCAACACGTTGCTCTGAGTTCCTGCACAAGGAGAAATCAAATGAAGGAAGTCAGGATCCACAAGTGAAAATGAGAACCTAAGCGTGAAACATCCATCAAGTATGAAAACACAACCCATCCAACTGTATGACATTCTGGAAAAGGCAAAACCAGGGAAACAGTAAAAAAAAAAATCAGTGGTTGCCAGGGGTGGGCAGCGGGAGGGAGGGATAGGTGGAGCATAGAGGGGTTTTAGGCAGTGATGTTATTATCTAGGACACTCTAGTGGTGGATACATGTCATTATACATTTATTCAGCCATAGAAGATTTACAACACCAAGAGTGAACCCTAATGTCATGGACTTTGAGTGATAATCGTGTGTCAATGTAGATTCATCCGTTATGACCAATGTCCCTTATGGGACACTTGCTAAAATGTCAAAGGACTTTGGCGACCAAGAATTAACCAAAGAGAGAGGGTTGGAGGTGAACCTTGTAGTGCATACTGCCGCCTTCTCATTTACCTGAAGCCCATTTTAAAGCATTTTCCAGCTCCTTGCATTTGCTTGAAGAATATTGAACAAACACATAGTTGGCACTTTTGGATGAACATCCCTTCATATTTATTGATGAAACACCTGTTGGGAAAAATTAAAAGGTGCTGAGTTTCTGTATTTGTTGAAGACCTTTGAGATGTAGCCAGGTCTGATGAGAGTGAGGACCAGAGAATGTTTCCAACTACTGAGCCCGTCTAATCAAGAGTGACATGATATGGACATTTCCAAGTGCTCTACAAGAGTGAAGGGTCAAAAAGGGAATATTTGACTTATGTTTGATATTAAACAAAGGAACAGATACTACACTTACTTTCAAATGGTTGAGCCAATATTGGCTCCTGTTCATTTTGACCAGAGAGAGAATGAGGTGCTGGTGATTTCTACATGAAACAGCAGACAGAGCAGAAGCTAAATACCCCAAGGAGTGATATGTTTCACCCATCCATAGTCAGCTTTTCAGGCATAAAGCAAATAGACTAAAGTAGACTGCGATGGCCTCCAGCCATCTACCAGAGACACCAAAAGCTGGGTTCTGGTTCTTCAGCAATTAATTCTTAAAACCCTAGTTCAATAGCCTCTGTCTCTCCATCTTTAACATCGCTAGTTTCTAACATGTCCTTCCCCTGACTCAGAACCTTAGTATGTGAAAATTACCATTCATTATCCAATGCCTTTATTTTTTTAAAATGAGGATCTATAATAAAGTGTGGAAAGATATTTTTCTTATATAATTTTATTAATCACAATAACCTCAATATTTCTTAAAGAACAATTGGGGGCATATACAGGGTGGGGCAAAAGTAAGGTTACAGTTGTTTACATGGAAAACAATACAATAACTAATAAATAATAATATAAGAATAAACTCTCTGTTTTATGTACTCACAACTGTAAACCTACTTTTGCCCCCACCCTGTATCATATCCCAGGAGAGTTTACTCAAAAGAATACTTTTACCAACTTGAAAAGCTTTTAAAAAATTCTCTTCATTTCTTTTAAGTGCTGAAAAAAAATAAAGGCAGTAAACCTGATTTTAGATCAAGTCACTTTCTAGATTAATTTTCCAAGGAAATATTGTCTCTGTCGCTGCTACAAAAACCTGTGCTTGTGCAATTTATTTCCAACCTGTGAAATCAGGAAAGTTCAAATATTACTTAAACGTTATTTGGTAAAAATCAAGCCCAAAGGAAAAAACCAGGCAATGGAAACAGAAAAATATGGCAGTTCACCCACAAGAGAAACTACAAGACCTCCTCTGAACTCATGAAGAAGTCTTACCCTCGCTCACTCTGAAACTTACCATGGAAGCAACCACTGTAAGTCTTGGAAACTACCTTGTATTCTCTCTAGTAAAAATACAATGAGACAATCGGGGACATTTCCACCTGATTTCCTAATGACGGGTATTTCAAGTAGACACCTGACCTGAATCCTGCAGTATCAAATTTTAAACCTATTGTTCTAATTTTACCATCATATTTAGTAGCAGCTATTCATTATTTCTTGTTATAGAATAGTAAACGAACAGTGCTGCCTAACATTTTTTAAATGCTGCTTTAATGAAATATTTAAACATGTTTTTTTAAGAAAAGGAGTCTTACTCTCCTCCAAGGTTGTAAGGGCTTCTTGACTGACAAGAAGCATCCTGAGGAGATGACTCGGAATGAAGAAGGAGGTGTGGGCATCAGCTTAAGGGCAAAGTTGTGAAGGGACAGGTTTTCCTGGGAACATTAGTAAACCAAAGCCAAAAGGTCTCTGAGAGGAAGAGTGGATACCAAGACACCACTCTCTCCCTTCCCACATTGGGGCAGCTGGTGAGGATCTACAAAATGCGAACTCAGTGGCATGCTCTGATTCTAGCAAAAAGTTCCTATCAGATACGTAGCAGAAGGAAAAAACTGAGCTGGCTCTAGAGCCAGTTGGACATTCTTATGACCTATATATGTACTCTTCCATAGGTCTCCATTTCTCAGTCTGTGGGACAAGAATTAGAGTGGCTGTCTCACCGGGTAACAGTGAGGGTCATTGCTAAAACATGTAACTTGGCCCAGCCAGCATGGCTCAGTGGTTGAGCATTGACCTATGAACCAGGAGGTCACAGTTTAATTCCCAGTCAGGGCACATGCCTGGTTGCAGGCTGGCTCCCCAGTGTGGGGCATGCAGGAGGCAGCCGATCAATGATTCTCTCTCATCATTGATGTTTCTATCTCTCTCTCCCTCTCCCTTCCTCTCTGAAATCAATAGAAATATATTTTTAAAAACCAACCAAAAAATTCCACATTTAAAAAAATATAAAACAAAACACATTGATTTCTGCAATAATGGTCAATTCCTCATTAGCTTCCCCTGAGGAATAATATTTAATCTGAGAAATGGGAAAGGTTGAAAGGTGTTCTAAAAACCCAGTCAACACCCTATCTAGATAACCAGTGATGATAATGGATTAACTCACATGTCAGGGCACTAAAAGAGTAGGCAGGCCTTTCTTAAAGCCTGTAAGATTTTGAGTAAAATGTAATGGACTCTTGCCATTTGGGATGACTTTGTAATTTAATTTCTATTTGTCTTATTTTAGAGCTTTAAAGTTTAACTCCATGTTATTCCCCATTACAATCCCTGCAATGCTTGTACATAAAATTTTTAAAAATACTCTTACCACTTTGTTTCATTTTTTCTGTGTCCACGTAAAAGAGAACTTTGTACTCTCCTCCTAAGGATCCAGACTGCAGAAAATGTGTCCCATACTTTTCGATTAATTGTCGGTAGGCACTGTAGTCGTACAGAGAGGGGAGGTAGGAGAGTTCCCTCCAGAACGGCTCAGCGAGTTGTAAAAATTCCGGATTGTTATTGATGAACTGAGCCACTTCCACAGTGTTCTGAAGAACCAGCAATTGATAACTCTATGGGAAGAGGAAACAGTAAAAGGAGTTTTAGGTGGAAGATGAAAAGGTAATGGTGATAGTTCCTATCCAATGTCTCCCTCAACTGCCTCTTCCTCAGCTGCCACCTTCAACCCAGACTATATAAATTTTAATTCTGCTGCATGACAAGGTCTGTTCTGGGCCCACTCATTTGAAGCAATCCAAGGAATTTTTGGAATCCCAAGTAGGAACAATATCTGAGGGATGTCATGGTAACTTCTTTTAAAACCCCTGACCAAGTTGTTAATGTAGTTTGTCAACTACAAAAAGAGAACCAACTTAAATGCTAGATAATTTCACAAATAAGTATATAAAATAATGTGTCTTTAGGGTCCACATCGTTGGGTGGCCATATAATGATCTCCCATATTGAAGCATTTATAAGTTAAGCCACTTCATAATGAGGTCTTTTAACTACTTCTTAAGCATTTTTTGACGATGTTTAAGAACGATCTATCTTATAACAAATCCTCACTTATGTGAACAATATGGATATGGCCAATGTTTTTATAGCTCATATTTCCACAGTTTCTTAGTCATAAAACCAATAAAATATACTTTTATAACTCTCTTGTGTGATTTATTAATCAAGTTACTTACTTTAAGAATGAGATAAAATATGCAGATTATAAATGATGATCAGCCTGAAATTTTTTTCAGCAATAAGTGTGTATCAAGTAGTACAATTCATGTCAACTGTTTAGATTGCCTGAGATGAAAGTTTTAACATTTCAAAACAACAAAGTATCTTAAGTCTTTTAACTTCCTTATGTGAAAATTTTGGCATCTCAAAAGTAATAAAGTATTTTAAATCTTTTCTATCATTAGCATTTAGGGAGTTTATATCAATTGGATTTTTAAAATTAAAACACTTAAAATAGCATTATCAGTAATCATGAATGAGAAATTTAGGAAAGTTTTAACTAGAAGATTTGCAGGTAAGCTTTTTTTTAGATTTTTAAATAAGTACAAATACTTTAATGAAAAAATGAAAGCATAAATAAATATACCAAAGAGAATTAACAAGAGGAGATCATACCCTTTAAAGAAATATATTTTCTCTTTGAGGAAGATACTGTCACCCTATTTAAAAAATAAAAGCTGATCCTTTTGTCAATGTTACAAATAGCTAAACCAGTAAAATATGGAAAAGTTAACTTAATACATACTAACCTTTTTCTTCTGATTTTGCTGGTAATTTGAATTACTATTGTATGAAGAAGATGATGATGAAAATCCAAAATAGGAGCGTTTCCTTGTAGATGATGAAGTCACTGTGGATGTTTGTTTTACATAAGACCAGCTACTGTTATAAAATTCATAATTAAAGTCATTATTTATTTTCACCTGTAAAGAAAATGAAAAGTTTTGCTATAACCAAATTAAGACTTTGGACATAATCAAGAACCTTTTATCATAGATCCTTTAATATGGATACTTGCGTCCTACAATCTTCTAAAGACAAAGCTCTTTATTGACACAAAACAACTGTGCCTTGCCCTGGACAGTGTGGCTCAGTTGGTTGAATGTTGTCTTGTGTGCTGAAAGGTCACTGGTTCAATTCCCAGTCAGGGCACATACCAAGATTGCAGACTCTATCCCAGGGCAGGGTGCATACAGAAGGCAACTGATCAATGTTTCCCTCTCTCTCCCTCTCCCTTCTTCTCTCTCTAAAAGCAATAAAAACATATAAAAAATAAACAACAACCATGCTTCTCATTAAGACCAGGCCTGCATGAATATAAGGAATCAAGTTCATTCTGTAATTACTCTCTGTTAAGCCAGAAACATGGTATCAATAATGGCAATACCAAGCGCTTCTCAAAATATATCTGTGGGATCCTCAGTAGGGGGCTTGCTGAAGGCAGCTGATAAATGATTCTCTCATCATTGATATTTCTGTCTCTCCCTCTCCCTTCCTCTCTGAAATCAATAAAAATATATTTTTAAAAAATATACATCTGTGTACAAACGTCTTCCATTTTCCTTTACAGTCAACATTTAGCTCAGAATTGAGCAAATTAACAAAACTACACTAAAAAAAGAACTACAAAGCATTTGGTTCTTGATATATTTTTTTTGTTTAACAGAGAGGGACAGAGATGCAAATAGGTTACATCATGCAATCAAATTACTTGGATTTTGTTTTGGAACATTCTATATGATTCCGTAGTATATTTAACTTTCCAATTCTGTACAATTTATGTGAGTAAGTCTCTTAGCTCCTTAGTTCAGCCATCTACTCTACACATAACTAACTGCAAGAATCATCTTTTTTTCAATGCAATATGATCTTCTTAAATTTTCCTTAATTACATAAGAAACAGTTGGGAACAGCAATAAAAATGCCACCTACATCAGCATGAATGAAATTCAAAACCATAATTTTGAGTAAAAAAGACCATCCATGGAAGAACATATACCATATGCACCATTTATATAAAACTACAAAACAGTCAAAACGAAAACGAAACTACAAATTTTTATTTGGAGACAAAGATATAGGAAATACACATAATCAGAAAAACAAGGAAATGATTAATACACAAAGCGAGATAGTGATGGCCTGGGGAGTTGGGGAGAGGAGGACTGAGCAGAGAGGGGTAAGCGAGAACCTTTAAGTCACTGGTAATCTATTTCTTTAGGTGGGTGATGGGCATATATGGGTACTTGCTCTATTAGTTTTTCCCCAACTGCACACATATGTTATTCACACTCTTTTGTACATATGAAATCTTTCACAGTTTGAAAATAAAAACATGTTTCTGAGGAAATGATCATACCAGGGCCTTGACTTTTAACACCCATGCTGGGACAGACCAGGTGGTCCTGGGCCCATACAGAGCAGAGGCCAAATGAAAATGAGGCAAAAGGAGATTTCAGCTCAAATGACACAAGTTAAAGTACCCTTGCCCCATGCTGTAGGGTTACATAAGGGGTATTCTTTATAGATATATTTGTTTTTAACACACACACATATATATGTACTATTTATATATATTTTTACTGATTTCAAAGAGAGGAAGGAAGAGGGAGAGAGAGATAGAAACATCAATAAGAGAGAAACATCAATTAACTCCCTCTTGCACAGCCCATACTGGGGATCGAGCCCGCAACTCGGGCATATGCCCTGACTGGGAATAAAATCGTGACCTCTTGGTTCATAGGTTGACGCTCAACCACTGAGCCACCCCAGCCAGGCTGGGTATTCTTTTTAAGTCCATATAAAACATTTATAAGAATTGACCACAGCCCTGACCGGTTTGGCTCAGTGGATAGAGTGTTGGCCTGCAGACCGAGCGGTCCCGTGTTCAATTCCAGTCAAGAGCATTTACCTTGGCTGCGGGCACATCCCCAGCGGGAGGTGTGCAGGAGGCAGCTGATGGATGTTTCTCTCTCATCAATATTTCTAACTCTCTATCCCTCTCCCTTCCTCTCTGTAAAAAATCAATGAAATATATATATTTTAAAAAATTGACCACATAGTAGGCACAAGTAAGCTCTCCACAAATACCAAAATATATATCATGTAAATAATGATTTCTGGCAACAACTCACAGGTGGGAAATAAGTAAAGTACATGCAATTCAGTACCTCAAATGTGTAGGAGAGGACATTGGCGCTCAGCCTGTAGTAGTCGGGTTTATCCCCACTGAACACCTTTCTGCACTGGCCGCCGAAACTCTTCGTGTTGATGACTCTGCTCCGGAACTGGCCGGTGAGTGCATTGTAACTGTTGTGGGTGTTTTTTTAACCGGAAGAACAGATGGTTAAAAATCAGAAATAGCACTTGCTGGAAACAGCGTCATTAGAGAACTCTAGAAATATATTACAGTTAAGTATGTCTTCGAAAGAGAGCTCAGATAAAGAGGACAGAATTCTAGTGCATATCCTACGTTCTCCAGCTTCCCATGCTTGGTGTGGTAGCTAAAACTAATGTCTGGGAAAAGCCAACTTCTTCCAGCCTAAGCACATGTTTGGGAAATATACGTCCTTGTGTAGCTATGGCAACAGCTGGCTTTGAATTTATCACAGATAAAACCAATACCATTACGATTACCTTCGAGGACAGAGAGCACTCTACGCAGAATTTCAACTGATTGCCTCTTAGCATGTTGCCTGGTGTCCTCTTTAGGGTAATTTTATCACTTCTCTATGAATGCATTTTGAAATATCATAGAAAAATCACATCTATCATTCTATAATAGATTATTTTAAAGCCTTGAAATCTTAACTTGGGTCTGATCCTTAAAAATTCTTCAGAATTCTTTTTGAAAAGACAAACACAGGATTGTCTCAACTTTACTTGGAAATAAAAGTCCCCAGCTCATCTGAGCAATTACTTTTTAGCCTGCATATTCCAATATACTGCTCTCTTGCTTTATCTCTCTCTCTCCCTCTCTATTCTCTCTCTCTCTCTCTCCAACAGGGTGACCGACTATGTGGATTTTTCCAGGTCTGTGAGGTTTCCTTGGACGCAAGACTTTCGGTGCTTAAACCATGGCAGTCCTGGGACAATTGGTCACTCCACATTTTACTGCATATGTATTTATGGGTATACAGATAGGAATTAAAAAATTGTTTCAGGATGTAGCAAAGAGCTCTGAGCCAGAGGCTTGGTTATTAGGTGATTTGCTATTAGACTTACCAAAAAATAATAACAAAACAAAACAAAATGAAGAATTATAACCCACCAGTATGCACAGGTGGCTGCCCAGCCCCTTACCCATTTCCAGTAAGTTCAATGTTGGGAGGAGGTTTATCGAGGTCGCAGGAGCGTCTGCTGTCTGTGTCCTCACATCCATCCTCATCGGCGCCATCTTCATCACAGTCAGAATCCCCGTTGCAAACCAGGGACTTGCTGATGCATTGGCCTGACCATGAGAAAAGCACCCACACAAAAATAACGGAGGCAGGAAGGGAACACCACGTGGGATCAAATCGTCTGCCCGCAGCCCCCAGCATGCACTGGCCTTTCAGTGTGAATTTAACATCCCTGTCCCGGAAGGACTGGTGATTATGTTGGTCCTCAGAACACACAGAATTGACTCTGACCTTGGCCAGACACAAAACTGAAAATAAAGCCTGAATTCCGACTCCAGGCTTTCACTCATGAGCATCAAGCAGTTTGTCTGAGTCCTCCAAAACCAGACCATGCCAACCACTGGGAGGACAGATTGACCTCCTGCCCTTGAACTTTCGGTTTCTTTTCTGGAATCACTGACCAAGATGCCAAGTCCTGCTTTTCTTGGTGACTTAGATGTGCGAGCTTTGAGAGCGTGGCAACCGAGCCACAAGGTTACAGCTCAACATTAACACCTACTCTGTTTGAGAGACTCTTCTGGATATGGGGATACAAGTATGAATCAAAATGGTATTTGTTAGGTTTTTAATACATTTTACAATGTCACAGGAAAGATATAAAGACATAGATCATTACAATTCAACAACATGATTGTCACAGTAGACATATGCGCAGGGTTCCCAGGATGCACTGGAGGGTACAAATGATCAAACCCCCGCCAACCTCCCCAGCATCCTCTGCAGCCACTCGGCCAGCTTCCCATGCCCTAGTCACCCTGGATCACTTCCATGAACAAAGGCCAGGCTTTCCGTCGTCTCCACTGACCTTGCACTTATAGTTCTCTCAGCCTAGAAGGGTTTCCTCTACCGACCACCTGCTTGTCTTCAATAATCAAATGACACATGGTCTCCTTGCAGAAACCGTCTCTACCCCACAGGCTGCGATGCACGTCCTTCCACTTGTCCTTCCACGCTGTCCGGATGGGATAGCACACACCCGCTATGCTGTCCCTCATGCCCATGCAGCAAACATTGGTTGAGAGTGTACCAGGCACTCCAGATGCAAAAACTATATGGGGTACAGGCCCGGGCAAAAGTCGGTTTACAGTTGTTCATATGGAAAATACAATAATTAATAAATAAATAATAATGCAAGAACAAACTCCTTGCTTTACGTACTCATAACTCTAAACCTACTTTTGACCACCCTGCATGTCCTCAAAGAGCTCAGTCTGCCAAGAGACATCCAGGCCAACCAATGGTCCAGATTGCAGATGTACATAGGAAACACGGAAGTGATTTGTTAATTAGTTCTCTTGGCTAGAGGTTCAGGGAAAGCTTCTCAAAGGAGGTGTCATGTAATTTGGGCTTTGAAAGTAAAATAGGACTTTGACAAGTATTTCTAAAGAACACTTCAAACACAGGGGTTATTTATGTACTATTCTGTCCATAAAACTTTAAAAAATTTTTTGAGGGAAGAGGCTATGTGTTTTATTTCTAAATCCACAACACTTATCACTGTATCTGGAACATAATGAAGAAGAATAAATGCTTGCTGAAGGTTGTTGAATTAATCTGATGCTATAAATGCAACATAGACAATAAATCAAATAATAATGGGAAAAGTATGTTTCAAGCACCCATGCATAAGGGTGACTTGTATTGCTCCTTGATTAGCTATTAGAGTTGCTTTTCTTATAAACATAATAATGCTTTTGGTAGTAACATTTTTCCCAGTCTCAGTGCAATGTCAAGAACTATTTTGTGTGTTTTTTTGAAGAGGCAAAGAATCTTCCCACTTTTATGACCATATGCCTCCCTTTACATTTAAAAGAATAATAGCTGAGTGTGATTATCATGCCAATAAAAATGATACTGATATTTGAGGGAAATTAATTTATCGGTCAGTAAAATTCAACAAATATATACTGAGCAATTTAAACAAATAACATTTGAGTTTACACTCCGCCTATGGAAAGCCAGTACCTGAAAAACACCTGAAACGCTGTCCACATCCCTCTTCCGTTGGACACCCTTGTGTAGGTTCACACGTTTGTGTCTGAAAAGCACTTCCGGCACAAGGGTGGCCGCCATACTGCGCATAAACATCAATCATCCGCCTGCGAGTCTAAACAAAGAACAGGTAGTGCTTATCGATAACTCCAGATTCCTTTATCTGAGAAATTAAATCTGAGAAACATTAATACAATTGGAGAAGCAATGTCTGGGAAATGGTCCTGGATCCCACAGAAGTAAAACCTACAAAATCAATGAACCCACAGACCCACTTGTCCTTGAGTCCAGTGACACTTGGGTTATTATTACAGATAATCTACACTAATAAAAGACAAAGATGCTAATTGACCGTACCTTCGCTACGCCCACCAGCCAATCAGAGCGACTATATGCAAATTAACCCAACCAAGATGTCGGTTAATTTGCATATACCAGCTGGGAGCGAAGACTGAAAACAACGTGGAAGTGAAGTGCTACAGAAGGGAGCAAAGTAGAGGCGGCAGAGACAGGAACGGAGCCAAGGCGGCAGAGGCGGGAGGGAAACCAGCTGTGCGGTGGAGCCGGAGGGAAAACAAACCAGCCGTGCGGCAGAGCGGGAGTGAAGCCCACGTCAGCGGGCTTCACTCCCTTCTCTGCTTCATTCCAGCCACAGGAAGCCCTATTCTGGCAGGAATCTTCCTGCAACGGGCCTCTAGTATATTTTATTTATATATGTGTATGTATATATTTACTCTCAGGAGTGAGGGCTAAAAATATATATTAGAGAATCTTTAAGAAAATAACCTGAAAGAATTAGCTGGGTAAACATGTATGCAAATAGACTGCAATGTAGAAGATTAATGTCTTTGCCAAAGCTTTGTACCAAAAGCTAATTAGAAGGGCAACAATGAATTTGGGTGGAGAGAGAGTAATGGTTTTGGGAAGAGGGTTGAGATGAAGTGGAGTTATGGAAAACTTTGGAAAAGTGGTGGCAATTAATTTGAACTGAATGTTAACCCTTTGTCAGGAAAGCAAATCAAGGCAAAACGATCCAGAGAGAAATGTGGTCACATAGAAGTCAAATTTACAAAACAGAAGCCTGGCCTGTGTGGCTAAGTGGTCGAGCATTAACCTCTGAACCAGGAGGTCACTGTTAGATTCCCGGTCAGGGCACATGCCGGGATTACAGGTGGGGGGCTTGCAGGAGGCAGCCAATCAATGTTTCTCTTTCATTGATGTGTCTATCTCTCTCTCCCTCTCCCTTCCTCTCTGAAATCAATAAAAAATATATTTTAAACAATTTTACAAAACAGAAGCCTTAGTAGTCCAAAGGTGAAGCTGCATCTACAATAGGATGTTAGGAAACCATCAAAATCCTTGATGTCTAAAATGGAAACTAGCTCAAAAGCAAACCTCTACGGAAGCGGGGCGGGAGGTGGGGGGGTGGCAGGGAGGAAGGGGCAGTAGGGGGAAATTTAGAAAATCATCAAGCAAATTGAGAAACAACTAATCATCTTAAAATGCAACAATCAACATGTATCCAATGTTTAAACAAAAACGAAAGATCTACAAAGCCCTTTCCCTCCCCAAAGGTGCATCATCAAAGCCTCTTCCTATACTCAGCTCTTCCCCATTAATAAAAATGAGTAAAATTTGACATTCCAGAGCATGTAACCTTGAGCAAAGACCAACAGGGAAAATCAGATATGTTGAGTCTATTCATGCATCTTAAACTGGTTAGAAGTGGGGATTTCTTGGGACACAGGGTCACAGGAATGTGATATGAACTCTGAGCAGTTTTACATCAGCCTGGGCCTGGCTCTGGCATTTCTCGGTTGGGAATGGAACTCAGTACAGTTTCTTTATTATTATTATTATTATTATTATTATTATTATATTTTATTGATTTCAGAGAGAGAGGAAGGGAGAGGGAGAGATAGAAACATCAATGATGGTAGAATCAGTGATCAGCTGCCTCCTGCACGCCCCCTACTGGGGATCGAGCCTGCAACCTGGGCATGTGCCCTGACCAAGAATTGTGACCTTCTAGTTCATAGGTTGACACTCAACCACTGAGCTACACCAGCTGGGCTCAATACAGTTTCTTACTAAGTTTTAAGTTTCTTTATTCAATTGATGAAGACACCTCTCATGTGTGGCTGATTAATTTGTCATTCTCTGAAGTTCAAGGCATGGATTGTGTTGTATAAGTGATGTTTTCCCTCCCTGTCTGTCAGGAGGACCTTGATGACTGCCTACGCCCAGCAGTCTCATTCTCACCTGTCAGATTCTGATCTTATGACCCCTTTTTAATTTTCACTTGTCTCTTTCTGGATGAAAATTTTGATTGTATAAGCTAGGATGTATCCATTGCATCATGACCTTCTCTCAACGAGAAAAAATTGCTAATATGAAAAATACCTTCTATCTACTTCTATTTAGTGCTCTTTCTTAACAGTTTTTAAATTATAAAAATGTTTTCTGTGGTAGGTGTTTGTCTGATGTTCGCCTTGTTATCCATGTATTTTTTTGCCTATAATCAGAGTTGTCATCTATTATATTTGCCAGAAGCCAAATTCTGCAATTGTGTAAGTTATTTTGTAAATACCACTCACTGAGGTACTAAATAAATGCTTGAAGAAAATGATGATTATAATGATGCTTCAAAATTATGTTCTGCAATATGTTTCTGTTGTTCTAATAACTTAAAAAATAAATTTTAAATACATATTTTTATCCGAACAGCACTACTTCTAAAATAGTTTACAAATATCGAATAATATTGTGCACCTGAAACTATTAGAATATTACATGTCAATAATATTTCAATGAAAAATATTTGAACATTCAAATGGTCAGAAACTTTAAAACAAATATTACAGCCCTGGCTGGTTTGGCTCAGTGGATAGAGCATCAGCCTGTGAACTGAAGGGTCCCAGGTTCAATTCCTGTCAAGGGCACATGTCCAGGTTGCAGGCTCGATGCCCAGTAGGGGGCGTGCAGGAGGCAGCTGATCAATGATTCTCTCTCATCATTAATGTTTCTCTCTCCCTCTCCCTTCTTTTCTAAAATCAATAAAAATATATTTTAAAAAATAAAATAAAACAAACATTATATTTTTCAAATTCATCCTAAAGAATTATCAGAAAAGAGGATATATGCCTATGTATAAAAATGTTCATTAAATTTTTATTTATAATAACCAAAAATGTAAATAATCTAAAATATCAAACAATAGGAAAGTAGATAAATAAGTTTAATATATTTATATACAGCTATTAAAATTCATGCTGATATATATGCATAGCCCATGGACATAGACAATAGTGCGGAGAAGGACTGGGGTGGGGTGGGAGCTGGGTGGAGTGGGACAAAGGGGGGGAATGGAGCACATGTGTAATACTCTCAACAAAAAAATTCTTTTTTAATTTATGCTGACAGTATGTTAGGTTAAAATAGTAGAATATAAAACTATGATCAAATAATCTTAATTTTAAAAATCATAAACACACAGGAAGAAAACAAAAGAAATAACCAATGCTGTTATATTGGTTTCTTCTAAATGGTGGAATTATAAGTAGTGTTTTCTTTATGTATACTTTTCTGTTTTTTTCTCCAATGAGTAATTTATAAGAAAAAAAAAAGCATACATTTCTAGAAGGACTCTATAATCTCCAGAGCAGGTCTGGTCCTTTGTTTGTGTTACTTAAAAATGAAACTTCAGGTGTACTTTCCCTCTGAGGAGCACGCCCATGCCATTCCCCCACAGGCAGACACGTATCCCCCAACCTCGAAGGGACCCATGAGACTTGCAGCCGGGGAGCAAGGGCGGCAGCAGCTCAAGCTGGGCTAACCTCCTGAACCTCTCTCCAAGGCCCCTTTTCTTTGTTCAACCCTTCCCTTTGGATAGCCATGTCTCCCATACCCTTTTCCTTAAATAAATTCAATTTTCTTTTTAAAAATGGACCTTTAAAACATTGCAAAATGTTTGACTTTTCATGGTCATCCACTACTTGCCAGGCAAAACGAAGCGGTAATTTTGCCACTTGTTAGTGTTTATTTCAAATAAGAAGACAAGTTGAATCCATTAAACTTGAATCGGGTTTTGAATTGTCTACTGACTTCATTTCATGCTCTTCTTGTTTCTCTAGTAGCTCAGGAATTAGTGAGCTGCTTTTCATGGTTAGCCTATGTATTTCTGGTAAGATTCAGAAAAGATTTAGAAAAGTGCTGTGAGGAAAAGCTAGAATGCAGACATTACTTTATTACAATATTAATTATTATACAAGTTATACTTCTTTTCCTTTAAAATGACTAATTACATTTCAAGAAACATAAAAAATAGCATTCACACGTGAATGCCCTTTTGTCCACGCCTCAGCTATCTCAGCAGATAAGCGATAAATACGAAGTTTCTACGAGGGCCCACCTGAGACTTGGTGCAGCCATTGCATTCCGACCAAGGGCCGAAGGCGCCCCACTGGCAATTGACAGGAGAAGAGGCGCTGTCCAGCAGTTCATCAACGCAGGTGGGGAGGTAAGAGAGAGGGGACACAGAGAACAGTCAAAAGCTGCTTCACAAATTTACCAAAAGTATCCCAAAATATATTTTGTAAATCTGTAAAAGGGAGCCACTTTTTGAGAGATTAACATTTGTTAAACACCTATCATGTACCGGGCACTATGGAAACACTACAGTTGTAGACATATTAAAAGAGATAGGTCACTAACCATTGACAAAGGGGAAGACAAAGACACAGATGCACCAACAAGTGATCACAGTACAATAATACAACCGTAACCCGTGATGCAATAAATCCAATCTAAAAGATTTCACAATAGGAGTGTGTACAAGATGATGTTATGGAAATAGAGATGGGGAGTGGTCAGAGTCGGGAGGGATAAGTGAGAACATCTGGGAGGAAGGACTGTAGCCTTCGGAAGGATTCTGAGTGACATATGAAAAAGTTACTCAAAAACTCTCAAACCTGGGAGACCAGGAGTTCTAGAAAGAGCCTGGGAGGGTGGGATACTGAAGACGAGCAAGAGCTAAATGGACAGGAATTCACTTTTAAATGCTCCCCTGTTCATTTAGGTCCCTTCTTAAGCCCACACCCATAGAGGGGAAATCCGAGCCTAAACAAGTGCACTCAAAATATGTGGAAATGGCCCCGGTGAGGTTGAAACGGCCCCGGTGAGTTTGAAACGGCCCCGGTGAGGTCCGGACGGCCCCGGTGAGGTTGAAGCGGCCCCGGTGAGGTCAGCATGGCCCCGGGGAGGTTGAGACGGCCCCGGTGAGGTTGAAACGGCCCCGGTGAGATTGAAATGGCCCCGGTGAGGTCAGGATGGCCCTGGTGAGGTTGAAGCGGCCCTGGTGAGGTTGGCATGGCCCGGGGAGGTTGAGACAGCACTGGTGAGGTTGAGATGGTCCTGGTGAGGTAGGGCTATCCCCGGTGAGGTAGGGACGGCCCCAGTGAGGCTGACACAGCCCCAGTGAGGTTGGGATGGCTCCAGTGAGGTTGGGACAGATAATGGGGACCAGTCAAGGGGGGGAAAAAGGAGTCATATGTAATACTCTTTGTAATATTTTAAGAAATAAAAATTATTAAAAAAAATATGTGGAAATGGGGAGTTGGCACTCACACCATGCTTAACTCCAGCTGAGTGGAGGTCACGTGGCTCAGCCCTCAGACATTCCCCTCGCACACCCGCAAAGGGTGAAGGAATGGAGACTCCCGATTTCTGGATTGTGAGCACATTTCTAGCCTTGGACACATCTCGGGTGACCTGCGCTCCTCCTCGGGCCCTGGGTGACCTTGACAGTCAGGAGCCGGTGCTGCCGTATATGTGTCTCGGGTGCTTTGATGGAGCCAACCTGGCTAACCTGTGGTCTTGACGTGGCGCCACGGGTCCCAATGCCTTAGAATTACTGACCCTCAAACAATGTGAACTTGCTGTGTTCCTATCTGGGGTCCCAGGGACAGGCTCAGCCTCCCCCAAAGCGCGAGGCTTGGGGAGGGAAGCACGCTTGGTCTCACCTCCTCTGGGCTCCCCCTGCGCCCTGTCCAGGCCTCTGGCAGAGGGAGCCTCCAGCATGTGTGTAGGCAAACCAACTGTTTCCAGTTCCCAATCACGCAGCTGAGGCGCAGTGCTGCCCGGTCCCCAGCCACCAGCACGGCGCCTGACACATATTCTAATAGTTTCCTAGCGTGAACTGACCTGGTCCCGTCCTGCCAAACTGACCGCGAAACCACAACAAGGCCGTGGGTAAATGAGCCCGCCGTTCTCCAGGCCTCCACAGCCACTAAAGCTATGTCTGCAAAGACTCTCGACCTTTAAAATCCAAAGAATGTTCTGCAACGCCTACATTTAAAGATCAGATTCTGCTCTGGGCTGTGTAAGGCAGCTGCGATTCTCTGAAAGGGGGGAAAACCACAGCTGGACAGGCAGAAAACCTTGAGGAATTTTCATCCGCAGGCTTCTTCCTTGCAGCAAATAAAATAAGAATAAAACAAGCTTTTGCTATCATTGCCTTTTCTCAAGATGTGGAAAGATACAGCATTGAAGAGATAAACATGCTCGGGCTGCACTAAAACATTTCCTAAAAAAAACAAAAACAATTTTAATTATTTCCACACACAATCCAAACAATTCTCACCTTGAAAAAACTGGCAACTCTGCTATAAATCCCACCAAGATGAAGAAACGTATAGCCTGGGGGGAAATAAAAGCATTATTTTTGTTTGCATTTCTTAAATGAGTTGAAAGCCAATTCATTTGTACAAGTTAAGATTTGTGATTTAGGAATATAAAGTGAAAGGACCAGGGAGAAGGCTTGGTGACTCTACTTGTCTTTTAAGTCTCCATTTGAAATAAGAGTCGAATATAATTCTGTTAAGCTCACCTCCTATGGTTCATTTGTGTGTGCTTGTATTTTTATTTATTTCAGAGAGAAAAGGAAACTTGTCTTTTAAGTCTCCATTTGAAATAAGAGTTGAATATAATTCTGTTAAGCTCACCTCCTACTGTTCATTTGTGTGTGCTTGTATTTTTATTTATTTCAGAGAGAAAAGGAAAGAGAGAGAGAGATAAAAGCATCAATGATGAGAGAGTATCATTGATTGATTGCCTTCTGTCCCAAGCATTTCTGTAAGTTTCCATCATCTTTTACTTCCTTGCTCCACTGTCCTCTCAAGTTCTGCACCCATGAGGACACCCAGAGAGGAAAGGCCTGGAAGAAAGAGCAGAGCCGAGAGCAGAGGAGTTAAAAGGGAAATAAGCTTCATAAATGAAGACTCAGGGGTTGAGACACGTCCCTGGCCAGGGAGGCGGTGATGTGCGTCGCACTCCTTAGTTCGGTGGGTGGCTCCTGCGGTCTCTGAAGAGCCTCGGAGGCCTTGACCCCTCCTTACCTGCAACACCAGCCAGGTGTGGGGGTCTGACAGGTGACAGAATTGTGTGTAGAATGTAATTACGTTTTGTTTGAAAAATCAAATGTGTACTGAAAAACCTATGAAGAAGGATAACAGGATAAAAGTTTATTTCTGGTTGTAAAATCATAGGTGATTTTTATTATCTTACTTTTACTTTTAAGTATCTTCCTACATTACCTGACAACTGAAGGTGTAGGGCATATAATTCAAATCATTACTGGAGACACTCAAAGAACATCAAATGCATTCAATTCATAACCCAGAATAAACGTCTTTAAAATCATCTGACCCCTCATGCTAACAGGCCAGTATTATTCCTCTTCTGCCCCAAACTCCCCTTCTCTCAGTGTTGCTGTGGAGTGGCTTCCCAACCTTTTTTCCAGGCCCTCCCACTCCCCTCCGAGATCCCCTGTCCTCACATTAGTTATCTCCCCTTGGTTATAAAATCCTTCTTGCCTGCCTCTGTCTTTTAAACTTGCACAAATCCTTCAGCCTCTTATTCTGACCAGCACAACCAAGGAGCTGTGGGCCACGTGGAAATGAGTAAACAATGGTGGCATAGCTAGGACGCCTCCTGAGTTTTCAACAGACACATGAAGCATGTAATGTAAAACAACATCTTCAAAAGGTTTTATTTGTTAATTATAAACAACATGTTTCTCTTTCCTTTCTCAACACGTCTCTCAGCTCCCATTTTTCCTGCCCGGGGGAAAGCCTATATCAGAGCTATGTTAGTCACTCCCAGGCATTAGCAAATTTTCAGAAAATAAAATTCTGGAACAAGTTAACAGTCAAATTTCAATTTATCATCTGATTTCAAATGTTTCTCCTGCTCCCAGTTCCTGGATGCTCACGACAGTCCTCCGGCTTCTCTCCCACTTCCCTCCCCAAAGCTGCCTCTTATCTTCTTCCAAGTCAGAGCAGCAGGAGTGAAAGAGGAAAGGGCCAAAAAGGACATTTTTAAAAAATTATTATTAAATGTATTGGGGTGCCCTGGCCATATTGGCTCAGTGGATAGAGTGTCGGCCTGAGGACTGAAGGGTCCCAGGTTTGATTCCACTTAAGGGCACATGTCTGGTTGTGGGCTCTGTCCCCCAGTGCGGGGCGTGCAGGAAGCAAACGATTGATGGTTCTCTCTCATCACTGATGTTTCTATCTCTCTCTCCCTTTCTCTTCCTCTCTGAAATCAATAAAAATATAAAACATTCATACACACACACACACACACACACACACACACACACACACATGCCCCTAGCAGGGAG
>NW_006298965.1:473519-490319 GCF_000327345.1 Myotis davidii | reverse complement strand
TAAATCGGAGTGTGTTGAATGATTGATGCCAATTCTTTATCTTTCACAGAGTTTTTGTGGTTCTTTGGATGGCCCCCACCCACCCATTGGGAATTTGCAACTACTCTTCTCTTGCACAAATGACTCATCTGTTTGTCTCTCACTCCTGACTCTCACCAGAGCCCTACCCATACTGATGCTGCCCGTTTCATCGCTTTATCTGGCAGACAGTCCCTCGGGCAGAGCATCTGACAACACAAAGGCCCACGTCTAGTCCATGGGATACTGTGGCACATTCTGTTCTCTCAAACGCTGATGTCCGGGTGCCACTGATCCTGCTGTGTCGATTTGTCCTGCTAAAGGCAGGCCAGTCACCCAGCCTATGCCCTTAGATATTCTCACACGTGAGAAAGGTCTTTCTCTATCCCCAAAGGGACACCATCTTGCATACTCTGGAGGGTGGAGATGGCCACGGGACACCGGACAGGTTGAGGGCTTTTCTCCCTGTAATACTGTATTGAATGTCAACATTCCACCATAACATGAGGGGCACTGAACACCTGTTCATGGCCTTTGACTCCCAGCCAAATCAGGCACCATACACACATCATTTTTAACACTCTATTATTACATGCGTTTTTTAAAAATTTCAACTACATTTTAGGGATTTTTTTTTTCACCAGAAGTACCTTTGACACCACCTTCCCTTGTACAAACTCCTTATTCTAGCTTATGAAGATCTGCTTATTACAAAGCCAGTTTCTGTTCATGAGTCATGCAAGCTGAATCTAATAACCAAAATAATTTCTTAAGAATTTGTTAGTTGGATACCTAAAAAAGAAGCAGCTATCATATCTTGCCTTTGGGAAGACTATTTTATCAAGGGGGCAAGGTAGAATAATCACAAATTAATAAAGTCGCATTAATGACAGAGACAGACAGACATCTGGGTTGACTCTATAAAAGAATTCCTTAGTTGAAAAGATATGGTGTCCCCCTGGGTTTGGCTCAGTGGAGAGCATTAGCCTGTACTGAAGGGTCCTGAGTTCCATTCCTGTCAAAGGCACAGGCCCCACTTGCAGGTTCCATCCCCAGTAGGGGGCGTGCAAGAGGCAGCCGATCAATGATTCTCTCTCATCATTGATGTTTCTATCTTTCTCTCCCTCTTCCTCTCTGAAATCAATAAAAATACATTTTAAAAAAGAAGAACTAGTGTCTTCTGTATCATCTTTCATTTTTAAAAAAGAAATATTGTGTGATACAGCTAAGCTGGAACAACATTTCCCAGAATTCTTTTCTCTTCTTTCCGAAAAAACATTAGTGCTACCTCCTTCTTTTAATATGTTCCAGCTGCAATTTCTTCTGTCTTCCATGCTTCTAATTTCTTCAGGTCTGGTCATTTGTGTTTGTCTATTGAGCCATGAGCCAATTCATGGTAAAAAATAAAATATTAATGTCTGTAGAATACTGGGTTCCAATATCCAAAATTTTTTAAATAGGAAATTTAAGTAGATCAAATTTAATTCATTGGCATTTCCTAATTAATATCTTGATCAATGAACTTCGAACATAGAACATCATACAAATGAAGAAGTTAGATTTCAAAATCAATTTACTTACATCTGTATTTGCAACATTTCTAACAATATAGAAATGCACAATGGTAAAATAATATGATTGTATACTTTTTAGTCATTAGAAGGATGTTATAAGTTCCAATGACAAAAGAACGTGCTTATGATATAATGAGTAAAAATATTCAGATAGTGTGATAGCAATTTAATAAAGTATATTTTGTACATATTCCTATAAAAGTCTGAAAAGATTAAAATGTTAATAATGGTTATCAAAAGGGTGGAGAAATAATAGCTATTATCTTCTTTTTGAACTTATTTTTCCCAAGAAGGTAGTATTGTAATCTGGAAAAGGACGTTTTCTTAAAGGCACAAATACCCACACAGTGCCATTGATAGAAGACAGCTGGTAGTACCAGATCAGCTCTGAGTGTAGTGAAAACGCAGAGGCCCTGACCTGAGACATCGATGTGCCTGAGGAGCCTGTGAGAATCGTGCTGTAGATTCACCGACCCCAGGTTCATCTCACTCCAGGGAAGACAGAGTGAAAGGCTGGACCACAGCTCGATCAGAGGGCAGCTCTTCCTGCTCTGAAATCCTTCTGAAACACTTCAGACCCAAGTTATCTCCCAATCAAGGGATACAGAGAGAACCAAAGAGCTTCTGGGAGCCTCCCTCTGAATTTAGTTCACATGAATGGAGGGGGCGGGGGACGAAAGCATACTCCCCCTTAAACGGCCAGACCTGGGAATCATCTTTGCTGTTGTCTTCATAACCCAAGTTTTTCTTCTGTGAAACATATCACAAAAGTATTCCCTTCAGGTTTCATGTAAAAATATGAACATCTACTTTGAAATAGAGAGCCCTGCATGCAATGTTCAGGGAAATAAACTCTCTATTTTCTATCAGCCAATTGAAGGAGAAATGTATATTTATTATCATGGTAGAATAATACTATAATAATCATTGATAGTGGACAAATTTTTAAGTACAAAACAATTATTAAGCTGTCTCATTACAAAATAAATAAGGAAATTGGTTGATGGTTAACACAAATATTAGGGTTAGATGGCCCTAAGAAAAGCATCATTATTTTTGAGCTAACAAATGTTCTAATATTTTTCTTTTTATTGAATTTATTGGGGTGACACTGGTTAAATTTTAAAATAAAAATACAAGACAGGGTAATAAACATTAGATTATATCATAATTCTAACTTTGTAGGGTTACTTGGCGTCCTAGTAATTGTGATTTGTGTTTAATTGGAATTACTTAATTTTGTGCATAAGTCATTCAAGACCCACGTCTTACTCCTCCAACCACATTGGAAACTGAGCATGAATTCCATATCACAAATGGACAGCATAGTGACCACAAAGGCCATCTTAGCAGGTGACAGGACTGAGAAATTATTGTTTCAGCATTATTGTGCAAAATTTTTAACATTTAAATACCAAAATTTTCAATAATGAAATTGTGGTAGCAATTTCAAGTTATTTTTGCATCCCAGAAATATAGTTTATGACAGTGTCTGCTGTCTTTGGTTCTGTCTTTGGTTGAATAGTAACTTTTTTTTTATCATCAGGCCATTTTTCATTGAGCCAACATGTGTATTTGCTAAACCTTTAGTTTCATTTCAACTACCTGCACCTTCTAAGTCACAATGCTAACCCCCTAAAGCCCAAGTCTCTGAACTCTTTTATTTTTATAAAGCTCTTAGGTAAATCAGACCACAGGGTGCCCACTGCTCAGCTCCAAATCAAACACACAAAAATACACTGGAGGGAATTTTTCCTTAAGAAAAAAACAATAGTACCAGTGTATTTCTTAGAGGCTTTCTCAGGACTTTCATAAACATTGTCTCCAATTTCGGATTCCCACCCACCCCTGAACCAATACTAACTGCAGGATAAGAAAAAGGAATTCACTTTAGCGGAACTGTTAAATATTTAAGTAAGGATTTAAAAAGTCACCCTCATCGTCACTATTTCCCATGTCCTCTCCTAATTCGAGTTATTTCCATTTAGCCCTCCTTATCCTCATTTGAGATAGCTGTGTTTACAAAAGTAATGAGATAATTCTCTTACCTCCATGTTGGGGAGCACATTCAGGGCGGAAGAGAGGGCGAAAGTTTCTGCTGAGCACCTGGGCAGCTCACCAGCTGAGGAGCCCAGCAGTCTGCATCCTCCTGGCTCTGCCCTGGGGCTTTGCTTGGCTCTCTTATATAGAGGGAGGGTTCCTGAGACTCAGCTCCTACCCCAACCAGATTCTCTAGGGATTGGCCTGCCCCGTGACTAGTCTGTGTCTTCAAGCCAGATGCATTTTATCAATCCACACAGCCAACTGGGACTGTTTGGAAGTGTAGCTATGAAGAAACATCTATAAATCAAGAAAGGCAGAGAATGTTCTCAGTTCAATGTTTAAGTGATTTTCAACCACAGAAGGCTGTGTAAGATAAGGAATAAGCCTTCATCCTGTCTCAATCTATTAAACCAGCTATTTTCTTTTTTTTAAAATGTATTTTTATTGTTGATAGTATTACAAATATCTCCCATTTCCCCTCTCTTTCCCCCCTCTCCTCCCAGTCCCTACCCACCCCTCATATTTTCACTAACCTATTGCCCATGACCATGGGCTATGCATATCCCATATAATAAACGCCTAATACGCAAATTGACTGAAAGGCTAAATAACCGGTCACTATGATGCACACTGACCACCGGGGGCAGATGCTGAACACAGGAGCTGCCCCCTGGTGGTCAGTGTGCTCCTACATGGGGAGCACCACTCAATCAGAAAGCTGGGAAGCAGGGGTGGCAGGAGCCTCTCCTGACTCTGTGGTAGCACTAAGGATGTCTGATTGCCGGCTTAGTCCGTGGGGAGCGGGGCTAAGCTGTCAGTCAGACATCCCCCAAGAGCTCCAGGACTGTGAGAAGGCACAGGCCGGGCTGAGGAGCCCCCCCCTCCACCCCGTGCACAAATTTTGTGTACTGGGCCTCTAGTAAGTATATAAATTCTTTGGTTTATCTCTTCTTATCCACCCAACCCCACATTGAGGTATGTTAGTCTGTTCCATGCCTCCATGTTAATATGTTTTTATGGATTTCAGAGAGGAAGGAAGAGGGAGAGAGCAATATAGAAATATCAATGATAAGAAAAAATCATTAATTAGCTGCCTCTTGCAAACCCCCTACTGGGGATTGAGCCCAAAAGCTGGTCATGTGCCCTGACTGAGAATCCAACTGTGATCTCCTAGTATAGGTCGATGCTCAACCACTGAGGAACACTGGTCAGGCCTAAACCAGCTATTTTCAACCATTTTTTATAATATATTTTGTTATTGATTTCAGAGAGGAAAGAAGAGGGAGAAAGAGATAGAAACATCAATGATGAGAGAGAATCATGGATCGGCTGCCTCCTGCAAGTCCCCCACTGGGGATTGAGCCCACAACCCAGGCATGTGCCCTTGACCAGAATCGAACCTGGGACCTTTCAGTTCACAGGCCGACGCCCTATCCACTGAGCCAAACTAGCCAGGGCACCTTTTATTTTTAAATCTCAGGGAACATATAAACTAATTACTAAAATTCTGCAGCACACCAAAAAATATATTTTTGCCCATCTGACAAAAAAAATAGGAATAATTTTGATTCATTCACATCAAACGGCTATTGTGTTGGCTGTTGTCATTTTTTTACTTGACAACCTAAGGGGAAAGATGTCAGTGACCCTGGCTAAATAGGTATTGCATGTTTTAAAAATTTTTACAGCACATTGTCTGAAAATCGCTGTACTAAACTCAGTGAATGTTTTCATGGGTTTTTTTAAAGGATTTAGAGACCAGATTTAGAGACTAAACACTTTGTGGGAGAAAATATCTAAATGCAATTCTGTCACTCGAAATGTAAATGGAACAATCTGGAGGGAAGACCAATATATATATATATATATGGCCTAAAACAATATGATACCCAACCCTTCATGCTTGACTTTCATAGCATGATCAAAAAGAACATCCCTTTTTTGTTTTTTTGTTTCGGCAAACATATTTAAAGGCATCACTAATCTTCCTAAGAATTTCACTTAATCCTTTGATATTCAGATCACTTCGTTGGAAAAGTTACCATCCTTGTCCATTTTCTCTTCTTCAGTTGTTGCCTTGTCTTCTTCTGCCAGATCCTCATTTTCCATGGCTTGGCATTGATTCTAGCAGTTCTTCAATATCACTGTCATTGATTTCATAAAACACTGTTTTTGGTAAGACTTTTAGGTTTTTATGAAGTTGAGCTACAGTTTTCTTTGCATTAGGGCACTATGAGTAGGAGACATAAGTGTTAAGTGAGGGAAAACATCCAATGTAGGGCTGAAAACGTAGAAATCTTGGGGAGGAAACATCTTGGAATGGGCTATAGGTAAAGCCACGGGCCTGAGCAAACAATTGAAGTCATGGAGACTGATCAAACATAAAACCACAAGAAATGCTCCTATTCAGGGAGCCAGAAGACGAAGAAAAGCTAAAAAGGAGAGAGAAAGGTTACAGAGGAGAAAGAAAATGAAAACAATGCATGTCAAGCCAACTGAGGAGAATCTCACGACGAGGTCGGTCAACAATGACAAGCACCATTTGGAGGTCAAGGAGACGGAGTACTGATGAAGACCACACCACCCGGCAACTCAAACATTGTGGCTGAACTGAGGGCATATTTCCGACATAGTCTCTGCTCCAGGCCTTGCCAAATAATGTTGAGGGTAAGTAAGTGTAAGAGATTGTACAAATTATAGAGCAGAGTTTCTCGGCAGCTGGATTACTGACCTTTTGGGCCTGATAGCTCTTTGCTGGTGGAGGGAGTGGAGAGGGAGCTGTGCTGTTAATCAGAGGACATCCAGCAGGTCTCTGGTCTCTACCCACTACATGACAGTAACACCCTCCCCAGTCATGACAATCAAAACCCTGTTCAGCCCGAGCCATTTTAGCTCTGTGGTTAGAGAGTCGGCCCACGGACCTAAGCGTCTTGGGTTCAATTCCAGTCAAGGGCACGTACCTCGGTTGCAGGCTTGATCCCTGGCCTAGGTCAGGGCTGAAGAGGAAGGCAACCAATCAATGTGTCTCTCTCATATCGATGTTTCTCTCTCTCCCACTCCTTCCTTCCTTCCTTCCTTCCTTGCTTCCTTCCTTCCTTCCTTCCTTCCACTCTCTTTAAAAATCAATGGAAAAATATCCTCGGGTGAGGATTTAAAAAAATAATAACAAAAAAAGAATATGTCCAGACATTGCCAACCATCCCCTGGGGACAAAAATCACACACACACCCTCCTTTGAGAAGCAGTGGAATAATGTCTACTCCTAGCAAATGCCCAGCCTTACAGTCACAAAGCACAGTGCACAATGCATTACAAATTAAACGTTCTGAGAGTTCTACCCAACTAACACTTCTTCTTAACTGTTTTCAAACCAGTTTCCCAAATTCATGTGACCACAGAACTTGCATTTCTAACAATCCCCCAAACTGGTATGTGACATGCTTTGGCAACTGGTGTCTGAACCAAAACTGAATGGGTAGAGGGATAAGGCAGATTTCTGCGAGATGGGGAAGGTTCCACTAGAGCCCCTTTCCCCATCTCCTGCTATGACAGACCCCCTTTTCCCCATCAGTCCTCACTCCCCTTGGTAGCACCTCAAAAGCCTTTAGCATCCCCAGACCCTAATAAAACTATTAGGCCGCTGATGACATGAAGGAGCTATTGTGGCTCAACGAGGGGAGGTATTTGAAAACATCTTAACAAGCCTATTTCATTGACTAGCCAGTTGGTTTTGTTCTGAGTTGTTCGAACAGATTCCGTTGACTCTGGAGGCGGAGGAGAAATGAACTCACTGGGGAAGGATAAAGCCCTATTTTCTCTCTTCTGCTGAGACTGGTAAGGTCAGACTTGAAACTGTCCGGGGTTGGAGAAAGAAGCAACAGCACCCCCTAGTGGCAGGTGTACCCCAGTTCCTCGAGTAAAAGGGATACCATTAGGCTCTGGAGTGAAACCACTTGGAAGCCCTGAGAAACATTGACTCTTCTTAGGCTCCAGATCAAGTGCTTGTTAAGCTAATCAAGACTCCAGGTGGTATCTCTTTTTTCCACTAAAGTGTCACTGTGCGAACAGTGCAAAATGACTACTAGGCAATGCCTTATTACCCAAAGGAAGTTTTCAGCAAAATAATGATTGCTACATGTTTTATCATTACACCTAATAAGATTCTGCCCATCTCCGCTGGTGGCCCTGCACTAAATACTGGAATCTGTGCATTCAAGCGCTGGCCTTCAGCATTCCTATGAATGCTGTCCAAGGTTTAGTTAGAGTAAGAAATGTTTACAGCGCCCTGACCGGTTTGGCTCAGGGGATAGAGTGTCGGCCTGCGGACTGAAGGGTCCCGGGTTCGATTCCGGTCAAGGGCATGTACCTTGGTTGCGGGCACATCCCCAGAGGGGGGTGTGCGGGAGGCAGCTGATCGATGTTTCTCTCTCATCAATGTTTCTAACTCTCTATCCCTCTCCCTTCCTCTCTGTAAAAAATCAATAAAATATATTAAAAAAAAAACAGAAATGTTTACAGGGCTTCACACTGCCCTTTTAGGCAGATGCCATGGCCCCTTACAGCCCTGCACAGGCCTTTGCCGAGGGTTCTGATGGCTGTAGAGGGCAAGGATCCAATTACCACCAGGAGGGGATTAGATGTTTTGTCATTTTGCTGTTATGGTTTTTCAATAGGGGCATGCACTTGCTAAATTTAGGAGAAGGCCGGTTTGTTTGGGTTTCTGACTGGCATCTGGGTTTTTCCATTATCTGCCGTGCGCATAGTAGCAGCAGCCTGCAAGTGCAAGATACATTTCATTTGGTTCACACTTGAATGAAGTCAAACAGCTCTGAGAAGGAAGACACAAAATGCAAAGTTTCCACGGTTCCCTGACTGCATTAGCTAAAGCCTAGAGGAAGGGCAAATATCAAAAGGCGAGGTCATTTATTTATTCTACACTTTAAACTTCCGACACCTACAAACAAAGTTGGGTTTGTCTGTTTGTTTGATGTTGGCTGGTGTGTGTTTTTCAGATCATGATTTCAACATATTTTAGCCCTAAAATAAAAATTAATCACTCTCAGATAATGTCAATCTATCCCATAATTTTAGGCTTTTCCTCCTTAAACTCCCTCTAACAGATATCGTTTGGTATCAGATTTATCATACTCCATGGCCCCCAAAAATAAAGCATGGGTGGTAGAAAGAAGTAAAACCCTGAATTGTACAAACTCTTCAAATATTTGTAAAAAAAAAATAAATCTTGGAAACAAGTGAAGAACAGCCACAAACACATAACTGGAAACTTCTTAAAGGAAAAAAAATTCTAAAATTACCAAAGGGTACTAATTTATGTTTCACTAGTATACAAACATGCTCTAAAAGCAGACAGTCTAGGCTCAAGTCTTAGGCAAGTTGCTTAGCGACCTTTGATCCTTTTGCTTCCTTTTCCAGAAAAATGTAAATAATATTAACTAACTTAGAGAGTTGTTTCATAAAATGAATCCAAGTAAAGCAGTTAGCTCTGGGCCTGAGCTATAGTAAGCTTAGTTCAATAAATGTGAGCTATTGCGCAAAAGACTAGAAACAACCCGAATATTCATCAATCATGCATTGGTTAAGTCAATTATAGTATGCACATTATACAGTTCTAAAACATTGAAGTTTTCTATGCATTGATATGACAATATTTGCAAAATACACTTTTAAGGAGAAAAAAGAAAGCTACAGAATGGTAAGTTACTTTGGGGTTAAAAGGAGGAAGAATAAGAAAAATACATATTAATGTTTGTTTATATTTCCATGAAAGAACGCTGGAAGGATACCCAAGAAACTAATAAAAATTATAACCTGACTGGGGATGCGTGTGAGGACAGAGTGAGAAGGTTAAAACAGGATAAATAGAAAAAGAGAAATGACTAAGGCTTTTTACTTTGTAATGGCTTATCTTTTTAATACATTAGTGAACATATTACCTATTCAAAGGTAAAATTCGAAATCATTCCGTTTACACTTGTTAGCTCTATTATTTTATTGCTCAGAGTGCAATGGAATAAGCACCCTAAAGATCCTCTGTCCTCTGCTTGCTTGTTCATTCGTTTGTTTGGAGCAACTGGGGTTTATTGTAAGCAAATGCAACAACAGATCTCACTGAAGGCTTCCCGGACGCCAGGTGGTCTGGATGCAAGGGAGACCGAGTGATTCATAGATCTTCACTCTAACACGGTTCCTAGGCTTTTATGTGACCATGTTTCCAAATGTACATTCTTTCCTAGTGAGCAGATAAGAAAAGAGCAGTAATTGCATGCATTTAGATACACATGAAGATGTGTTGAGTTATCCATTCTCATAAAGAGATCGCACTCTCCTCTTGTGGGCACCTGCTTCTTGGGAGAAAATGTGACTGGCCAGAAAGAGCATCAGGCAAGTCTTATCTCAAATCCAGGCCTTATCATTTACTATCTACGTTATTCTTTTAAGCCTCAATTTTCTTACTTAAAATAAAAATAATGAGGTAGAAGAGGGTAGAGGGGGGACAAATGGTGATGGAAGGAGACTTGACTTTGGGTGGTGAACACACAATACAGTATACAGATGATGTGTTATGGAATTGTGCGCCTGAAATCTATTAATGTTATTCACCAATGTCACCAAAAAAATTCAATCAAAATTAAAATTTAAAAATAATAATAAAGTTTGAAGTTAAAGAAAGCCATTTACTTTCCATGACTCATGAGTGCCATCTAGTGACCATGCAGGCACTTGACGAACAAGAGGCATCCCATCAAATTAAAATAAAGAAAATAAATTTTATTTTTATACTGTAAAACAAACAAAAAAAGGAAACCTTTCTATAAGGTTTATGAAATCCAAGATATATATACTGCAGTATCTTGAACACATCTAGTTCTCCACACCCTCCACACCCATGAATAATAAATGAGTTTTTCAAAAAATAGCATAAGCAAAGGAGAGTCAAAGAAAAACTTTAGCAAAATAGTTTATCCTAAGATATACCTCCAATGATACACACTTTGGGTGCCAAACTTTCTGAGAACAATAAAATCAGCTTGCAAACACTCAGTCCAGAATGAACCTGGTTAATAATTAATGAACAACTATGTGACATTAGAGTCTTATGGCCTGGGAAGATGGTCATTGGGGAATTGAGTTATTTTAGTGATCTAAATTTACATGATCTAAAATGAGAATGTACAGATCTATCAAAGTGTCAAGATCCTTTTTCACATTGAAAGTTTATCAACCAGCACTGTGGTAGTGATGGGACAGCTCACACCAAGGAGAAGGTCCAATTGACAGTTGCATTATTACAACTTTGACAAAAAGGGAAACCAAATATGTTGATTGTGGGGAAGCACAGGACTCGGTTGGAAAGTCTGTAAAGAGGATTCTCCGAAAGGTCGGAGGCCTCTAGGGGATTCTTGCTGAAGCCTGCAGACCCTGGCTTGACTTTTCCAAACAAGTCTGTGCCCCTGGGTGTTTTACTGGAATCTTTATGTTTAGACTTCAAATGTCCTTGTTTTAAAGACACTACAGATACATGTGTTTTCTCAAGGATACTTACCCTGCTGATAGTATCTAGAGGTTAATTTCATTCAAGCCCCATGACTGGGAGCCAGAGAGCACAGGTGTGGACGGTTTGGGTATGAACTTTGGGGGCTGGGTGGGAGGGGGCCTGGTGAACTTGGGGGGCGGGATAGGAGGGGCCCTGGTGAACTTGGGGGGCTGGGTGGGAGGGGGCCCGATGGACTTGGGCTGTACAGGTTCACTGATGACAACAGGTAACCTGGTGAGTCCCCGAAGGAGCCAGCCTTGAGGGTCCGGGCTGGGATCTCTGCTGAGAGCTGACCTCCTGAGGGAGCATCGGGGAGCGGGGTGAACCTTGAGACTGTGTCCTGGTGGTGGGTTCAGTTCTGGGTGTGCATGGGCCACGAAGTTTCAATTACACTGTATGTGCACGCCTGCACGTGTTATTTTGTGGAAGAGCCACACTTAAGGGACCAAAGAGCCGCAGTTTGCCCACCACTGCCCTAGCTGGTTGGGCTCAGTGAATAGTGTGTCAGCCTGCAGGCTGAAGGGTTCCAGGTTTGATTCCAGTCAAGGGCATATGCCCAGTTGCGGGCTCAATCTCCAGTAGGGGGTGTGCAGGAGGCAGCCAATCAATGAGTCTCTCTCATCATTTATGTTTTTCTCTCTCTCTCCCTCTCTTCCTCTCTGAAATCAACAAAAATATATTTTTTAAAAAAACAGACTCATGAAAATGGACATACTTGATGTTTTACCTGACGTGTATCTACAATGGCCACCTCTCCTCTCCTCACAATAGGCCCTATATCTTTAGCCAATGTATGTTGAGGGACATATATGCTAATGGGGTGGGAAAATACACACTAAATCAAGAGAATACTAAGTGATAAGGCACCTCCGAATCATTCTTGAGTCTTTCACTCATCTCACTGCCTCCCACACACAATCAGTCAGGTTTTATAGAATATACCTCTGTTTATACCTCTCTTCATTTTACCTACTGTCAGTGGATAGCCAGGCCATCTATATCATTTTCTCCCTTACCCCCTGTCGAGTTATTTGATTATTGGGATATAAGTCACACATCATAAAAGTCACCCTTTTAAACATTCACATGAGTGTGAAACCATCACCACCATCCAGAATATGTTCATTATTTCCAAAAGAAATTCCATCCCCATTCGCAGTCAGTCTGCATGTCCCCTGGCTCCTGGAAACCACTAACCTACTTCCTGTCTCCATGGATTTGTGTCTTCTGGACATTTCATATAAATAGATTCATCCAATATGTCGGTTTTTGTGTCTGACTTCTTCACGTAGCATAATGTTTCCAAGATTCATCTATGTTATAGCATGTATAGGTACTTTATTCTTTTTTAAGGGAGAACAATATTCCATGGTTAAACCACATTTTATTTATCCATTCATTAGCTGATGGACATTTGAGTTGCTTTACTCTTTTGACTATTATATATAATGCTACTATGAATATTCACATAAGGTTTTTGTATGGACATGTCTTCAGTTCTTTTGAGAATATAGCTAAGAACTCTTTGCTTAACATTTTGAGGAACTCTACCAAATTACTTTCAAAATCAGCTGCACCATTTAACATTTCCACTAAGAGTGTATGAGAGCTTTAATTTCTCCACATCCTCTCTGATATTTCTTGCTGTCCATCTTTTTAATTATAGCCACCAGAGAAAGTACGAAGGAGTATCTCATTGTGGCTTTGATTTTCATTCTTCTAGTAATACTCTTGAGCATCTTTTCATGTGCCTTTTGGCTATTTTGTTGATAAAATGGAATCTATATTATAAAAAGCCACTGACCGTAACGCCGTAATGACCAAATGACTGGTCACCAGGAGGTGCATTGATGGGTTCGCAGCACGGTGGGTCTGGGGTTCCGCGTGATTTTGTGTGCTGGGCCTCTAGTCCATTATAGGAGGACTTCCACACTCTTATTGTGCATCCACCCACATACCGGCATCTGTGCCCCAATAATCCACCTTACCCTGTGTTACCACAAGTGACCTCTACTCACTCCTGAGGCCAACTCCTCCACTTGTTAACTGGCTGCTGTCCTGTCCACTCACAGTTGGAACCTGAAGAGCCAGCCTTCATCACCCCGAAAAACTCTGCTGAGAAACAGCCCTGCACTTAATCTCATGGGGTTCTCCACTCCCTTCATGATTGAGCATCGCATGATGGCCGATTACGTGACCCTTACCCCAGCAGAGATATTTAAATATTTCCCCAGATGCTCTGCATTCGGGCCCATGGCGGGAGCTCAGAGCATTTTGCAGAATGAATAATATCTGTAGACACAGCCCCAGATCCCAGGTGCATGAGTTTCCAACCCTCTCAGGAAAAGTTTTGCCTCGTGTTTGCTACATTTCTGATGAAAGCCCTGATAAAATACAATCAAGTGTATTGTTGGGCCTATTTCAGGAAAGAAAGGTTATTATGCTTTCGAACCCAACACGTTCACCTTATACTGAGGGGACTTTTTTCACTCCTATAATCACCAAGTACTTTGCTGAGTAATGGGCCCCTTCTGGTTAAAAAGAGAAAAAAAGACAAAATTGACCTTCTGTTCACCCTAAGTCCCTCTGACAAGAATATAAAATATATGGTGCTGCTATAACTGAAATGGGTTTCTAAAGCATTTTCTATCCCATCTGAGGGCAGCCTTCAAAAGATATATGAGGAGAATGCTGCCGATGAATTAAGGTCCTGGGAGGGGAGAAGCTATTAAGCCTGACCCGCTGGTTGGACTCAGCACAGAAGAGCAGTGTCTCAAGGTCAGGCCCACACGATGCATTGCAGACTTCTCATGTGCCCCAGCCTCTGTTTTCTGCTTTTTTTACTCCTCTTTCAACCAAGAAAATCCCCCATGCCAGTTTTCATGCACTTATTCAGGGCACATTTTCCAGATACCCTTACCCCAAAGGTTGATCTGTCATGAGGCCTGAAAGGACAAACACTAACAATTTATCCCTTGCTTCACACAGCCCTCCAGGCTGGGCAAAAGAAGTCCGCTTGCAAAGAGTGCTGACTGTGCGAAGGGAAAGAAAAAAGAACGGTAAGGAAAAAATATAAGAAAGAAATTAAGTGACCTGGTCCGTGTGGCTCAGTGATTGAGCCTCGACCCCTGAAGCAGAAGGTCATGGTTCAATTCCAGGTCAGGTTACATGCCCGGATTATGAGCTTGATCCCCAGTAGGGGGCGTGCGGGAGGCAGCCGATCAATGATTCTCTCTCATCATTGTATCCCTCTCTCCCTCTCCTTTCCTATCTGAAATCAATAAAAACATATTTTAAAAAAAGAAAAAGAAAGAAAGATATTAAGAGGCATATTAACCTTTCAGAGAGGACCCCATGGTAGGACCCCACCAGTGATGCCAGTC
Source organism: Myotis davidii (assembly GCF_000327345.1). Taxonomy (NCBI): domain Eukaryota; kingdom Metazoa; phylum Chordata; class Mammalia; order Chiroptera; family Vespertilionidae; genus Myotis; species Myotis davidii. The sequence continues at coordinate 475,746 of NW_006298965.1, read as the reverse complement.
CTCCTGGCTGCCAAAACTCCCCTCAGGCCTTGCCCCTCCTCCAGCCCACTCTGCTGCCAGGACCACACAGGTCATGGACTTCAGAGGACGTCTCCACCGCAGCCTCATCACTGCCATCTCCATCTGAGACTGCAGTGGCCAACGGAGTGGGTGAAGCTGCTGTGGCACAGGCAGCATGCACGCAAGCAGGCGGCTGCCGACTCCTTGTACCAGGCAGAGTAGGCAGCATGTTCTGTCTTCCTGAAGAGCAGTGCGAGTTATAGCAACTGGTCGAATGTTCAGACACTTAGCATATTAGGCTTCTATATATAGAGACTAGAGGCCCGATGCACAAAATTTAGTGCAAGGGGCTTGGCCCCAGCTGCCATGGCAGCTGCCTCTGTCCTGGTCCCCGCACACTACGGCTTCATCTGGAAGGTCGTCCAGAAGGACGTCTGGTCTAATTAGCATATTACATCTTTTTTATTATAGATAGTTGATATAATTACATGATGTTGCACTGTAAATTTAGCCTCATGGCATGGATTTCATAGACCATTCGCTTTCCTTCCTGTTAGTTTAAATTTTTCTTGAGTAGTAGCCATGCAATACAGCTTACGTTCAAATTATTTATATCTTATTGTATCATAGATTATGAAGCTAAAAGTATATTTTAATGACTTGTGTTCCATTTTTTAAAATTGGTCAGCTTACGTTCAAATTATTTATATCTTATTGTGTCATAGATTATGAAGCTAAAAGTATATTTTAACGACTCGTGTTCCATTTTTTAAAATTGGAGTGTATCACTCTACTAGTGACCAAAATCCAAATGTAGTTTTTCCTACATAAACATGTGTTAGTAAAAAGTATAGAAAGTACTTATTTTGCATAGTATCTTCCAGATATAGGCCAAAATAGTTAAATCAAACCTTTTATAATTTCAATTATTACCAGCATGTTTAGAACTACACCATTATTTTTCATTAACTTCAGAGAACTACATTGCACAGGTCTAGTACCATCACTTATTTAAGCATTCTGGGTTTTTCTAGTCCTTCATAAACAAGGTAAGATTGCACATTTTTTGACACTCCACCTATCTCACTCACAACCTGACCGTCTGCTCTATTTCCTCCTTATCTACCATCGTCCCTCCTCGCGGCCCTCACCCTGAACTGCCTGATCCTGTCTAACGCCTCTGTTCCTGTCCACACCCAGTGTCCAGCTGCACTTCTTTTACATTCTTCTCCCATAGTCCCATCCCGACTGCCCAGCCGCTTCTAACTCCTCAAGGACACGGGGTAAAACTGTACGGCCCAGGTGGCACGCAGATGGCAGGATGTCCCCATGGAGTGGAGTCCACCTGGCTGAGCGGAGTCCACCTCCCTGTGACTGGCCACCATGGGGGTCATTGTTGTACTTCATCTCCAGGCCCAGATAAGCGACAAAATCAGCCTCAGGACTAGCAACCTGGAATAATGACCTGCCCTGGTGCCAGCCAGTCAATCAGTGGAGACCACAACCCTGCGAGGACGCACCTGGAAAACTGCGGAATATTCTATTGAGATCTTTCCCTGGGACCTTCCATAAAATCTCTGCCCTGAAAACCCTTAGGATGGAGGACCCAGCACACTCCCCCTCCTGGCAGCAGGCCTGTGACTTTCCTTTCCCTTCCCCTTCACACCCCTGTCTCCCTCTCCCCCCCACCACCACTCTCCTCCGACCAGTCACATGACCATTAGCTTCCAAGGGCCCTTCCTTTACCTCTAGAACTTGTTTCCTAAGCCCATTCTTTGAGGAATTACTTTTTCTACCTCTGTAACTTACCCAATAAATGTTCTCTTTAAAAAAAAAAAAGATTGTATATTTTTACACATATACATCTTTGAGCAGGCCTGTGACTTTCTTTTCCCTTCCCCTTAACACCCCTGTCTCCCCCCCTCGCCTCCCCCCTACACTCTCCACGCACCAGGGGTATTTTATTTTACCTTTTTTTTATACATGCAGTCAAATTGCCTTCCCAAAGGACTGTACTAGCTTATGCTCCCACAGCAATGGAAATGCTTTTATACCCAACACCTCCATTAACATTAATCTCAAAAACTGTCATTGGAAGAGTTTGAAATTAATGGCCAAAGGTGGCTGCTAAATTACTTGTGAAGTTTAACCACGTTTGTTTGTCTCCATCTTCTACAAATAATAGCTTACCTCTGAATACATTTGGAATCAATAAAAATAATAATAG
>NW_006298965.1:468898-473483 GCF_000327345.1 Myotis davidii | reverse complement strand
GCTAAATTACTTGTGAAGTTTAACCACGTTTGTCTGTCTCCATCTTCTACAAACAATAATAGCTTACCTCTGAATACATTTGAAATCAATAAAAAATAATAATAGTAACAACTCTAACATTAAAAACTTAAGTATAGCCCTAGCCGGTTTGGCTCTGTGGATAGAGCGTCGGCCCACAGACTGGAGGGTCCCGGGTTCGATTTCAGTCAAGGGCATGTACCTTGGTTGCAGGTCCCCCAGCAACCAATTGATGTATCAGGGATCCTGCAGGAGGCAACCAATTGATGTATTTCTCTCACATCTAACCTGAGCCCTAGCCAGTGGAGGGAGCGTCAGCCCATGGAATGAGGGGTCCCGGGTTCGAATCCAGTCAAGGGCACGTACCTGGGTTGCAAGCTTGATCCCCGGCCCTGGGCCATGTAAGGGAGGCAACCAATTGATGTGGCCTTTCTCAAACTTGGATGTTTCTCTCTCTCTGTCTCTCCCCCTCCCTTCCACTCTGTCTAAAAATATCCTTGGGTGAGGATTAACAAAAAACTTAAGTAGACATTTTAAGCGGAAATCATGAGGTTAATGTATCAGATCCTCTAAGTTTAAGTCAAATTATCTTACCTATTACAAATATTTAAAATAATGAAACATACACAGATTGCTATTAAAGTTAATGAAAAATAATTTTATTGGTTGATAGTTCATTATTTCTATATATAAGGGTCAAATGAGAGTTTTATCATCTAAGCAAATTGGGGCTGTTACCACAAGCAAATTGATTGTCCTAAACAAATAGGGTATTCTTGATTCTGTTCATATTTTCCCTCTTTCTTAGGGACACAATTCTTACGGTTTAATGATAACAACTAGGCTGTGCATATCTCCTTTTCTGTCATGCTAATGGTAGTGGTCTCTTACCATCACTGCCACACTTCTTTAGGATACTATTCTGTGATCAGAATGGCCTGGGTAAAGGATACATTTCATAGGTCTCTGGAGTAAGCACTTTAATGCTTCCCTCCCCTCTTGGGCCCTGCTCTGGAGTAGGATGCCCTAGCCTGTGAAGCACTGGCTCCTGATGACTTGGGTTGAGTAGGTCTGGGCTGAGAAGGCCTAGGTTGGGAGGGCTTAGGCTGAGCGGGTTTGGATGGAGAGCTTCTAGCTGGGGAGGGCTGGGGATGAGTGGGTTTGGATGAAGAGCATCTAGCTGGGGAGGGCTGGGGATGAGTGGGTTTGGATGGAGAGCTTCTAGCTGGGGAGGGCTGGGGATGAGTGGGTTTTGTTTGGGTGGGTTTGGGTTGAGATGCCATGGGTTGGAAGGGTTTGGGCTGGGAATGTTTGCCCTGGGATGGCGTGGGCTGACGGAACGGAGAGTTGGGTACAAATGTGTTGTTGGACATAGGATGGGATCCCATGTGGCCAGCTGGATTTGAAGGCCCACCTGGTGTCTTTAGCTTGAATCCCGGCTGAAAAGCGGGTCTTAGGGGTCGGTGTATGACTCCTGCGGGCTGAAAGTTTCGAGGGTGAGGAGTCACCATGGGGGATGATGTTCTCACCAGTTTTTCAGTTGCCTCAGGCGGCTGTGTTCCCCGGGCGTGGGCTTGCCTAGGCGGTGGCTTCCCAGCTGGTCCTGCTGGCTGTGCGTGGAAGTGACCTACGGGGGAACCCACCACGACAGACCGTGGACACGCTCCCGCTGTCTGTGGTCTGCCAAGCCAGGTCTTCACATGCTGCCAGATGGGCCTTGGTGGTCTCCCAAATGGCCCATCCATGTGACGTCCCCGGGCAGGTCTTGAAAATTTCATGAAACTTTCAACTGAACCAAATCTCTGGGGTTGGAAGTACTGAACCCCAAAACTTCTACCTTGACTATGGACTCTTGAATTATGAAAGGGTGGAGGACGGAACCACTTAGACTTCTGCTCTGACCCCAGGTGGAAGCCCGGAACCCGAGGGGCTTTCACAGGAGCACGGTTAAAGTGGCCTCCAAGTCCGACTGGGAACGGACAGAGGTTTTGCACGTAAGGCATGAATACTGGGGTGACATGGAAATTCTGAAGAGCCTGGGTGACCTCGCCTTCAGCTCCAGGCTCTTTCACAGGCACCTCAGCGGGGCGTTCAGATGAGCTTTCTGGCTGACGGTGTCTTTGTGGCCCCTCATCTTCAACTGTTCCAGCCAAGTGCTCACCAGGGGAAACTTGAACTCCTTGAACGTCCTCAAAGTCTTGGTCTACCTGGATCCCCAACTCCCTGGCCAAGGAGGCCATGTCCTCCACAGACACATGTCTGAGTGATGAGGACATCACTTCTTGGAGGGCAGCTCGGAGGCCCTTCAAGTTCGTCCCTTTCTCCCCAGCTTCCTCCTCCTCCCAGAACAGTAGCTGGGATGGCTTCAAGTTCAGGAGCCTCTGGAAAATCTGAGCCTCTTCACTCTCCCTGGCCTGGGGACTGAGGATAAAGTAGCATCTTTCAATGGCATCTTCTCCTAAAAACATGAGCAGGTCCCATTCCTTTTCACCCAGGCAGTCCGTGAAGAAAAACACAGCTGAGGAAACCTCCATCAAGAAACCAAATTGTGTCCAAAAACTTTCTAGATCTCCATGAAGGTTGGCCACGGCAACGGGCTCCTGAAAAAAGGGAGGGTTTCCCCTTAGACGGTCGCTGTCCGGACAGCACCACGCTATTTCCACCAGGCCGTCCGAGATCTGCCGGGGGAGCACCGGGACGGGCAGATCGTGATGGAGGAAGACTTTGTGCGGTTTGGCTTGGGCAGGGCTGAGCAGCGCGTTGAGGATTCTGGACTTGGAGAAGCTACAGTCTCCTAGACGCACAAAAGAGAGGACGGGCATCTTTGCGAGAGTCAGAGACCTTTCGGTTTCCCCCGCCGGCTGCTCCGTCACAAGGCCTTGCATGGCCCCCAGCATCAAGATGCTTTTGTTGTTCTCCGCATCCGGCAGGAGCAGCGGCAGAGCAAACCCGCATCGGTACATGCTTGCCAGGACTGCGCGCTGCAGGGAGCTGTGGGCACACAGCAGAGAGGCACAGAGCACATCCAGGGGGTGCAGGGCGGGGGTGTCCCTCATTTCCAGATTCTCTACTCCGCCTGGCGACTCCCCTTGGCTCTCCTCACAGCGAACCTCGTGTCTAAGGATGGAATCCCTGGCCGTCACATCCAGGGCTTGAACTTTCATCAGGAAATTCCAGGCCAGGTCTCCTGGCGTCTCGGGTGTCCACTTACATCCTCGATCTAAGGAGAACTGTTTAACAACATCTGGCAGAAGCTTTCTGCTCCTATCCAAGTTCAAAAAGGACAGGACATCTTTAAACACCTTTTTTCTTTCTGTGGGAAAGAAGACACTCCGTGAATGTCACTTTCAAAAGTCCCTCACTGACTTTTAAAACTAAGTAACTAATTGCCATTTTCACTGTAAAAAGATGAAACGAGCCGAAACCGGTTTGGCTCAGTGGATAGAGCATCGGCCTGTGGACTGGGGGGTCCCAGGTTCAATTCCGGTCAGGGGCATGTACCTTGGTTGCGGGCACATCCCCAGTGGGAGATGTGCAGGAGGCAGCTGATCGATGTTTCTCTCTCATCGATGTTTCTAACTCCCTGTCTCTCTCCCTTCCTCTCTATAAAAAATCAATAAAATATATTTTAAAAAAAAGATGAAACGACTCTGCCAATTTTCTTTCCTTCTAAGAGACGTCCCTATGTTTGCTTCCCACCCTTTTCCTATGCAAGTCCATAAGCCTGCATGGATATATAGAAATACATAGTTTGGTTTAATGGATGCTAGTTTATATTTACATAAATGATAAGGTACTAAACAAATGATTCTTCAACCTGTTTTCATTTAATGGTATTCCTTACTAATTCTCCCCAGTCAGTATTTATAGAGATCTACTTAATTCATTTTGGCTAATCCATTGTATTTCATGGTCTGGAAATTTTTTGGCTAATGTTTATAGGCAGAAAATTAAAACCTTGTTAATGTTTCATTATACACATATAGGAGGAATTCTCTGATATTGATTCCTTTCTCAAGTGCATCTCTTGCTAAAGTTTGGAGAAAAGGAAGAGGCCATTGCCATTTAGCTTTTCTCCAAATGTCCATGTTGCACCTAATTTCTCCTGGTCTCCCATTTCCTAATGTACCTTCTAGCTACTTCTTGGGAATAGAGAGAGAATAGAGAGATAGTGCTTAGTAGAGAAAGAAGATCTGGCAGCATTTATTGCTCTTGATGAATGGCAAATTAGCATAAACTTCTTGAATCCGGTACAAAAAAACAAACAAACAAAAAACCCTTAGAATAAACAATAGAAGTGAGAGAAAAGTATACATTTTAAGAATTAACAAAAGTACTCTAAAAAATCCTTGGGTTGCCTGAAAGTTGCCAAAGATTTCCAGCAAGCCAGCAAAGCTAGAAACAGGTTTTCTCTGCAGCCTTTAGAAGGAACCAATGTTGTATACACCTTGATTTCAGACTTCTAGCCTCCAAGCTGTTGAGACAATACATTTCTGTTGTTTATTGTCTAAGCTACCCAATTTGTGGTACCTCCTGAGGGCAGCCCTGGCAGGCGGATACCGGGGCG
>NW_006298965.1:448466-468853 GCF_000327345.1 Myotis davidii | reverse complement strand
CTCTTTCCCCACCCAGAACTGGATTTGGAATCCCCCAGGATTTGGACGGAATGGGAGATGGTAGTCATGTTTCCCTTCTCTACTCAGAACTTGGTGATGTTTATTTTCTTAGACAAGCTCTCCCCAAATAAAGCACTTGTCATATTTTGAAATTTCAAAAAGCTGTGGCACATTTACACAATGTAATAGTTCTTGGCCATAAAAAAGGGAGGAAATCTTACCTTTTGTGGTTGGACCCAGAGAGCATTATACTAAATGAAATAAGCCAGTCAGCGAAAGACAAATACCATATGATTTCACTCATATGTGGAATCTAATGAACAAACTGACAAACAAAATAGAAACAGACTCATAGAAGAGAACAGACTGACAGCTATCAGAGGGCATGGGGTAGGGAGACAGGGTGAAAAAGGTAAAGGGATGAAGGGAGGAGGAATAAACCTCATAGACACAGATGACAGCACGGTGATTACCAGAAGGAAAGAGGGGTGTGGAGCTAAGAGAGGGCATGGGGGGATACATGGTGACAAAAGGAAACTTGACTTAGGGTGGTGAACACCCTACAATATACAGATGATATAGCATTGTACACCTGACATTTATATAGTTTTATTAAACAATGTCACTCCAATAAATTCAATAATAATAAATATTTTTTTAAAAAATAAAAAAATATTCTAATTGAAGATGCCAGTATAGTTTCCCAAGATAGCAATATATGGACTGGGTCAAGCCACGTAACAGTATTTTGCGATTTTATCCATTCATCACAAACTCCTCTCCTGTTTTCATTTCAATAATTAGGCCCATAATCACCATAGCCCAGCGGTCTCAACCTGTGGGTCGCAACCCCTTTGGCGGTCAAACGACCCTTTCACAGGGGTCGCCTAAGACCATCCTGCATATCAGACATTTACATTATGATTCATAACAGTAGCAACATTAGTTATGAAGTAGCCACGAAAACAATTTTATGGTTGGGGGCACAACATGAGGAACTGTATTTAAAGGGCCAGAAGGTTGAGAACCACTGCCATAGTCCATTGGCTCTAAAATGACCAAAGAGACTTAAGGAATAGAAGATGACACCTAAAATGAGTGTGTAGCAGCCCTAGCCGGTTTGGCTCAGTGGATAAGAGCATCAGCCTACCAATTGAAGTGTCCCAGGGTCAGTTCTGGTCAAGGGCACATGCCCAGGTTGTGGGCTCAATCCCCAGTAGGGGGCATGCAGGAGGCAGCAGATCAGTGATTTTCTCTCATCATTGATGTTTCTCTCTCTCTCTCTCCCTCTCCCTCTCTGAAATCAATAAAAATATATATATAAAACAATAAAAAATAAATACAATAAAATGAGTGTCTAGCAACTCTTATATGTGTGACAGAGGTGAGAGCAGAAACCTACACCTGCACTCCACATTCAAGTTGGCTTATCCTGTCCAGCATTTCTCAGGTGCGGGGTCTCCCTCCCGGTCAACGTCACCTCTGAGGACAGTCCAGGCTAGAGAGGCACAAGGAATTTCTGAGAGGCTGCTCTTCGGCTGCCGTCTGTGCCCTCCCTCATCCTGTCTCTCCATTATGTGACCTAAAAATAGGCTGTTGCCTAACGATCACGTCATTTCATACCTTCCATACTTTCCTCCTCCTCTTCCTCCAGCGGCATGCCGGGTTCTGAATCACCATAACTCTCCTGGTCACCGGAGAACTCTGCGGTTTCTGAATACACAGGGTCCTCTTCCCCTCCGTAGACAAGGTACTCTGGGCCGTCATGATCGTCTCCTTCCATGGTGCTTTCTGCATCTTCGGAGAATACAGCCGACTCTAGATACTCCTCTTCTCCTGAGTATAAAGCATCATCGGGCTCGTCGTACCTCTGTTGGTCCTGTGAATAGTCAGGAGTTCCTGAAATTTCAGACTCAACATTCTCTACTGAATGCGGCACAGTGGTGGTTGGCGGGTCGTATGCCTTCTCGTTTTCCCGTGAGGACCATGCCATCTCGCCATCACCACTTTCCTTGTCCCTGAACATCTCAGAGGTTTCCACATCCACATGCTCTTTCTCTTTAAAGGACACGGTGATCTCAGAACTCTCAGGCTGTTTCTTTCCCGGGAAAAATGGATCTTCCGAATTCTTGCTTACCCCTGTAGACTGAGGAGATTCTGTATGTTCATGTTTTAAAGATTCTGAAAAGAACAAGAAAGGTAGGGGGTTTTTCACTTTGTTTTCCAAGTTCAAAAAAAAAATTTTCTATTTACTTGTGTTTCTGAGGCCTCGAAGCGTTATCTCTCTTCTTTATGTCACTGGAGGATAGGAATACCTACCCCTTCCAACACAAATGGCAATAAGTCAACTTTCAGAACCTGCTTTTCCCACTGGAAAAGGATCAGAACGCACTCCTGCCTTGCTCAAATTCCAAGTCTTGCCCTAACCGGTTTGGCTCAGTGGATAGAGCACTGGCCTGCGGACTCAAGGGTCCCAGGTTCGATTCTGGTCAAGGGCGTGTACCTTGGTTGCGGGCACATACCCAGTAGGGAGTGTGCAGGAGGCAGCTGATCGATGTTTCTCTCTCATCGGTGTCTCTAACTCTCTATCCCTCTCCATTCCTCTCTGTAAAAAATCAATAATAATAATAAAAAATTCCAAGTCTTTCACATAAAACTCAAGTGTCAAACGAACAGAACAAAATGTGAACCTTATGAACAGCCCTAACTTGTGGATTTACTGTGACCCCAAACCAGCTCCGAACTCCTAGGGCCGTTGGTAATGAAGTCTGGTCCTAATAATTTCTAGTCAGGAAGCAAAGAGCTCTAATTTGGAATAGTAAATCCTAGAAATAAATAGTAAGACCCATTTCTTTAAGCCAGGGGTCCTCAAATTTTTTAAACAGGGGGCCAGTTCACTGTCCCTCAGACCGTTGGAGGGCCGGACTATAGTTAAAAAAAACTATGAACAAATTCCTATGCACACAGCACGTATCTTATTTTGAAGTAAAAAAACAAAACGGGAACAAATACAATATTTGTATTTGCATGTGGCCCGCGGGCAGTAGTTTGAGGACCCCTGCTTTAAGCAAACGGGTCTTGTCCCACATTAGGGACCATTAACATAAACCTTTTACCTGAGACTGCACCTCTGTAACACCTCTTAAAGTAATCTTCAATAGCCTTAGGTTCCCATAAAAGGAGCTACACTAGCCCCTGGCGGTAACCTACAAAATTGCTAACCAATCCATTCCGGAAGGATTGCTCCCTCGTTTGCCTGATTATCTCTGCACATTGGGAAATTAGGATTGGAATTACTTCAGAGGGTTCCCCAGAAAAGGAAGTGACTGACCCACCAGCAAGGGGATTATTTTCCAAATAGTTACACAAGGTGAACAATGCAGGCTGTGGTTTGGGGATTGCTTATATTCAGGAATTCACTTACTAGACAAAGAAATCCCTGATATGGCCCCTGTCGTCTCTGTCCAGCTGTAAATATTTGGGGATGTCTCTCATAATAATGAGGAGTCTATACCGGCACTAAAACCATTGCTAATTTTGGACACAGTTTAAAGAAAAAATTATCGACCCCCTAAACTGATAAAATACATTATTCCCTGCTTTTTATCTGCTGGCCACTTCCTCTTTATCATATTTCAGTGAAAAATTATCTCTGGTAGAAAGACAAATAAAAATAAAAGATGATCAGTTTCTTTTTTTCTTTTCTTTTTCCAGGAAATTTGCCTCATTTCTTTCATTCCCCTACCCCTCACCCCCTCCCCACCAAAAAAAAGTGTAGAAATTCAACTTACCGTGCCTTAAGCCCCAAGTGGTCGCTGACTCTGGAAAAGTACTAAATAAACATTTGAGGAAATGCTGACAACTGTCTTCTCCCTTTTTCTGCACCAAGATCAACAGCTTCCGACTTTTCTTCAGAGGGTCTGGGATGTCCTCCAGCGCCTCATACTCGTCCTCAGAAATCAGCCTCCGAGAGGTTAGGGAATCTAGGATCGAGTCCAGGTCTTGCTGGAGGATTTCCAGTAACTTCTTTCGCTCTCTTTCTATAATCTCGGAGGGAGCACTCCCGGTGGCCATGGCTCTAGCTTTCTCTAGGGCAGGAACTGGATTACCAAGCCCTTCCAGTGGATTAACACATGGAGGCGGGACCCAGCAGCAAATTGTTGCCACATGCTGCAGAGGAAGGTCAGCTCCCGAGGGCGGCAGAGGAGCTGCCTCAGAGGAGGTCGGCGAGGTTGTCACAAAACCTGCTCCCGACAAAGAGGAAACCGGGCCAAAACTGTGGCAGGAAAGGCTGATCTGCAGACAAGGAAGTGCAAACAAAGGGCAAAGCCAAGCAGAGGGAAAGCAGGCTGAATTGGCTAACCACTAACGACCTCACGGCAGGAAACAGAGAAACCAACGGGAGAGCAGAGTCCAGCCTCGGAGGAAGCAGGAGAGAAGGAAGACGGGTCTGATTAATATTGATACGGAAATTCTGGACTGGAACGCACAGGGATCCCCCGGGCAGGGTGGCTTCCCAGGGCTCTTGGTCCTTCGGAGTCCACGTGCAGGTGGCAGCCAATCACTGATTCTCTCTCATCATCGATGTTTCTCTCTCTCCCCTTCTCCCTTCCTCTCTCTGAAATCAATAAACATGTTTTTAAAAATATGTTTTAAAGGATCAAATTGAAATGTCTGTGTACTTATCCTCAGAACAAGCCATAAAATCTCAAGAAAGAAAAGTGGTTTTTTAAAAAGGGAAAGATTAATCCTATTTGGCAAAGATTAAATATGTCAACGCTGCCTATTGTTGGAGGAGCAGATACAAAAAAGGCAAGGCAGGGGGAGAATCCAGCCCGAAGCCCTCCCAGCCCCTGCCTTCGGGTTGGTTGTTTATCTGCTCTTTCGATCACTTGACTCAGTCTCAGCATGACCAGGTCCCAGGGTCAAATCCTCTGAGAAGTCTCTCTTTTTAAAAAAAATATATATTTTTACTAATTTCAGAGAGGAGTTGTTTCAGACCAATGCCCCAGAAATGTATGTACAATGTCTGCATTACAAAACTTTTTATAACAGAAAATTAAGAATAACCAAAATGTATCAAAATAACCAAAATTTCCATAAATTGTGGAATACATGTTGATACATTAACAATGAAACACCAAAAAGTGGTTAAAAAGATTAAGTAAATCTGTACATATTGACAAGTAGTGATACCCAGGATATATTGTTACAGAAAACAAGTTATAGATCCCATTTTTGTTTAAAAATTAATGTGTATAGTGTACATATGTGTATATAGAGATTTAAAAGAACACAGCTACAAAAGATACCCAATTGTAACACTGGTGTGTGATAACAGAGGGGGTCAAACTTTCTACTTTAAAAATTACTATATATTATTTTTTTGTTTGTTATTAACAGACTTTGATTTTTTAAAACAATTTAGTTGGGCCCTGGCGGGTTTGGCTCAGTGGATAGAGCGTCGGCCTGGGGACTGAGGGGTCCCGGGTTCCATTCTGGTCAAGGGCATGTGCCTTGGTTGTGGGCACATCCCCAGTGGGAGGTGTGTAGGAGGCAGCTGATTGATGTTTCTCTCTCATTAGATGTTTCTCTTTGCTTTTTCCCCCAGCACCTAGAAAAGAGCCTGGTAGTTATGTTAACATAACAACATTCAAACCTGTACGTAATTCTTTAAGGTGGGTGGTCATGCCCAAGCATGTAACTTTTTAGTAAAATGTTTCTCTTTGCTTTTTCCCCCAGCATCTAGAAAAGAGCCATAACAACTTCAAACCTGTACGTAATTCTTGTGAGTTTATTTGAGCCAAATTCTCAATGTATTGGGATAATGCTCTGGAGAAGGCAGTTTTTCACCTTGTTTTATACACTACAATCAAAAGAGGAGGCATAAGTAGGTTACATGAAATCCACTGGTGATAGATTACGGAGGTTCTGAAATCAATAAAAGTATATTTTTAAAAATAAGTAAAATGATAGACTGTTGAGTGTTTCCTTCCCACGTCCTGCATGGATCAGGGTTCAGGAACTGGAAGCAGAGCCGCACACAAATGAAAATGAAAAGACAAAAGATAATTGGAAATATTGGGGGACCAGGCGGGCAAGTCCAACTCAAGGGGAAGGACTTCCACCCATGCTCAGGCCTCACCAAGCTTTTATTGATCTGGGATGCACCCATAGGTACCCCTTAGGCAGGCGACCCCTGGCACAGGCAGACTAGCCCATCAGCAAGGATTTACATAATAATAAATGGGGAAGTTGCTTCAGCTACCACTGTCTGGACAAACAGAGGTGGCGGGCGCCTAGCTCAGACCTTTGCTAGGGCTTCAAAGGCACCCAGCCTTGCGTGAGGGGGGGCGGGGGTATCAGATAGTGAAGGCAATAAACAGTTTCCCACAATAGACACATACTTCTGGTACTCAGGTGAGTACTGGATAGCTAACAGTCAACAATTAACAAGATAACAATAACAATGAAGGAATTCATGGTCTCTGTCCTGGCACCCAGGTGGATTTGGTTGTGCCCTGAGGGCTCAGGAAAAAGGGAAGTTACAAATTACCCTGACATTGCATAGGTATATGTTATCTTAGCTGCAAAAAGACCAGAAGCTTCAGTTATGGTAGAAATTGACCTTGTCAGGGAAAATACTGGCCTAGGACATGACTACTCACCAGAAATGCTTTTAGTTAGTTTTCATTTCAGACAACCCTTTGTGGTTACGTTAGGTCTTTGAGTTTTCAAGACTGCCATGCAGCCTTCCCTGATCGTGTCAGGTTAGCAAGTGGCCTCCCGCTCCCTGGTGATTAGGCTGAGCCTATGGGCACCCATCAACTGTTCACCCTCAAAATTAAACCTGATTCCTAGGTTCATCTTGTTCTGCTAGCGGTCAGTCTCGCTTGCTGGTATTTCACATGGGACAGGTATAGGGTTCTTGGTTTGCTTTCTTTCTTTATTATATGTTTTATTGATTTTTTACAGAGAGGAAGGGAGAGGGATAGAGTTAGAAACACGATCAGCTGCGTCCTGCACACTCCCCACTGGGGATGTGTCCGCAACCGGAGATCAAACCTGGGACCCTTCAGTCCGCAGGCCGATGGATGCTCTATCCACTGAGCCAAACCGGTTAGGGCATCTTGGTTTGCTTTAGAAGGCACATTCTATGGTTATTTGGGATCGTTTTCCCCTGTGATTTTTAAATGTTTGCATTGTTTATACCGGTTTTTTTTGCAAGGGTTGGGGCTTTGTTGAATAAGAGTTTACAACTGGATTCACGCTTATCGAGGTCTGGGAACCACCAAGTTAGAAACTATTTGGAAAGCGTTTCCTCAGTACGGACTTCCAGACCCCAAGCTGCTGACTCGGCTTCTTCACGCCTCCACGCGTGGCCCCGCCCACGTGGCTCGGGGGCTGAGCCTCCACCTATGAACACGGAGGTCCTGGTTGGGTTCCCCGGGTGCGGGTTCGATCCCCAATGTGGGGTGCGCAGGAGGGAGCTGATCCATGATTCTCTCTTCATTGACGTTTCTATTTTCCTCCCCCGCTCCCTCTCTGAAATAAATAAAACATTTTTTTCCTTAAAAAAAAACCCAAAAAACCCCAGGTGTGATTCCTGGGCACAATGCATTTCGGAAACAAAATTGTGCCTCTAAACTACGAGTTATAAAACACACGATTTGCTTGGGTTTTCCGATTCTGAGTCTCGGTCCACGAAGCAACCTCAGCTCAGCGGCAGGGCGAGTGGGGAGCAACCTGGGGGACTCGGCTTCTCCGCGTAGGGGTCCCAGTCCGACCCGCGCCCCCTGCACACGCCCCGCGCGGATTCGCGGCGCGGGGACCCCCGGCAGGGCCAGCGTCACCCTCCAGGTTCCCCAGCAGATCGACCGGGAACCCGCGATGTGGTCACAACTCTGACAAATCCAGCGAAGGCCCAGGAGCAGGTCCAGCAGCAGGAGCAGAGGGAGGAGCAGCAGCACCTAGAGCCCAGTCCTGGTCCCGCCCGCCTGACCAAATAGGGAGCTAAACTCCTATTGGTCCCGTCTGGCTCCGGAACCTCCTTTCTACCCAGCTCACCGCGGCGACGGACACTTGAGAACGACGCACCGCGCCCGCCGGAAGTACTTCCCTGAGCGGAAGCTTCTCTGCGCGATATAGCGGAAGTGTCTTCTCTTCCGGCCTTTTTGGTCTCGGCGGCAGAAGCAAGATGGTGAGTTGGTTGCAAGGGCTGTTCTAATCGCCTTCCATCCTCGTCCCCCGCGCCTCGCTCCTCGCTCTCCGTGGGGGTCCTGGCAAGGTCCCCGATTAGGGCAGCGGGTGGACAGGAAAGGGACTCGCTGTGGCCCTCAAGACCCAGAAGAATGTCTCCTCACTCATTGTACCTGGGGTGCTGAGCCTGTAGTCGTGGAACCGGAGCCGCTTTAGGTCCGTTGCTGCGATCGGAGCTTTGGGCTCCCACACCGCCCTGCCCGCGGGTGGGCACGGAAGGAAGCAGCAGCTTGGTTTGGAGTGTTGGGCGCTGTAAGCAAAGGAGTTAGTTGGTGGCGGTGTCGGGCCGGCTCCCTAAGGCTCTGGGGTGAGGGTAGGTAGGAAAAACACAGTTATTTCTCTTCCTCTCACCCCCCGCCCCCCTCAAATGTAGCAGATTTCAAAACACAGCACCTCTTGCGTAAAGCCGTGAAAGGCCGGTGGTGACTTATTTTCCGTTTAAAGGTTTTTATTGATAGAATCTCTGGTCCGGTTACTGCCTTTCCCCACCAGCCGGGACATGTCGGGTAGTGGTTTCTGATCGAGCCTTTCAGGAAAGAACCAAACTTCCCCCGCGGCTCCAGCCCGGGGGGCGGCCCCGTCTCTAGTTTCCGGGCCCGACGCGACCAGTGGCTGAGTTGTTTGCCCCTCCGTTTGCAGACGAAGGGGACGTCCTCGTTCGGCAAGCGCCGCAACAAGACGCACACGCTGTGCCGCCGCTGCGGCTCCAAGGCCTACCACCTGCAGAAGTCCACGTGCGGCAAGTGCGGCTACCCCGCCAAGCGCAAGAGGAAGTGTGAGCGCGGGGGGCGCCGGGGGCGGGGGCGGCCTGGAGCTGGGCGCAGGTTAACGCCAATGGCGAACCCGGGGGAGCCCTGCAGGCCCTGACCCGCGTCTGTGTTGCAGATAACTGGAGTGCCAAGGCCAAGCGACGGAACACCACCGGGACGGGTCGCATGCGGCACCTGAAAATCGTGTACCGCCGGTTCAGGTACAGCTTCGTGGGCGGTGTGAGCGAGCGTGGAGGGGACCGTCTGGTTCACTCGGGTGTAAAATAGGGGTGCTGTCCCGACGAGGGGGGAGAGGGTGTTGGAAGGTGTTTCCTGCCACTGCCGCCCTCGGACCCATTACATCTAGGTTTTATTAATCTTTCAGTGAACTGCAGTGTGAGTTGTAAATGTCTAGGGCCGTGGTTGGCACACTGCGGCTCGCGAGCCACATGCAGCTCTTTGGCCCCTTGAGTGTGGCTCTTCCTAAGCCTTAGGAGTACTCTAAGTTAATAACAATGTACCTACCTATATAGTTTACGTTTAAAAAAAATTTGGCTCTCAAAAGAAATTTCAATCGTTGTACTGTTAATGTTTGGGTCTGTTGACTAATGAGTTTGCCGACCACTGGTCTAGGGCGTGATTTGAGCTACAGTCTCAAAATGTGATGGTATTTATTAGTAATGGCTACCGCTCACATTCTTGCCTAAACTCGTCGTGGCAGTGGGTGTGTGAATGAGGTCTGGGGTTTTGTGGCTTTGGGCACGTCCCCTGTAGAGAACTTGTCAGTTGCTGTTGCAGTTGTACAGAGAGAATTCTTCAGTCTTGTTACTGAAAGTCAGGCCTTAAAAGTTCTTTAGAAATGCAGGGATTTCGGCCCCAGCCTAGACTCATAAACTGCGTTGTAATGGTAGGTTTTTAAGCATTAACTGATCAAAAGTCTCAACTGAGGTGATCCCTTGTGTGTGCAGCTGCCCTGTGCAGTGTGGGATTTTAGCAGAATCCTTGGCTTTTCTGCCCACTCCGCTCCACATTTCCTAATTTCAAAGGATCAGGAAGCAGCGGCTTTGTAAGCAGTGCCCTTTGCTGTGTCCGTGTGCTGAGGTGATCTTTATTGGGCACAGTGGAGTGGACTTCTTGTTGAGGGGTCAGCTGGTGGCCCATGATGCAGGGCTTAGAGCACGAACTGAACCAGACGTGACCCTTTCTGAGCCTCAATTCACAGTCTTCAAGGCGGGTAACAGCACTTTCCTTAGAGTAGGTGTGAATAGTGAATGAGTTGGAATGTGAAGCCTTGTCCAGCAGCTTAGAAAATACCTGCATTAAATGTGCTCATTGTGCTTCCTTCGCTAAGGGAAGGCAGTTAAAACCTCTGCCTCAGCACAGGGACCCGTTTTCACAAAGACCTTGGGTCTCTCAACAGGTGGTGGGGAAATACTAGTCCAGTGGTCAGCACAACCTAGTGCAGCGATGGCGAACCTTTTGAGCTCGGCGTGTCAGCATTTTGAAAAACCCTAACTCAGAGGTGCCGTGTCACATATAGAGATTTTTTGATATTTGCAACTATAGTAAAACAAAGATTTATATTTTTGATATTTATTTTACATATTTAAATGCCATTTAACAAGGAAAAATCGACCAAAAAAATGAGTTCGCGTGTCACCTCTGACACCCGTGTCATAGGTTCGCCATCACAGACCTAGTACACTGTTGAGTTTACTTTTCAAGTGCAGTTACCTATATCCCTGAAATAGATACCTGGAAGCAGAAGGACGCAAATGAACTGTTGGAGCTTATCAGTGATGCTGTACAAATAAATGTCTGAACATATGAATGCGATATTGATTTCAACATATAACTGAGATAAGCTCGTTAAAATCTGTTTTAGCAAAAAATAAGATGTATGTGTGGCGTTGCTGAGGTAACAGTTCTTGTTTTTAACTTGGTGCAGGCATGGATTCCGTGAAGGAACAACTCCTAAACCCAAGAGGGCAGCTGTTGCCGCATCCAGTTCATCTTAAGGATTTCAGTGATTAGTCGCGCAATAAATCTCGGTTTTCAAAAATATCTTGTGTGCTAAGGTATTTTTAATAGGCTTGTAGTGTTAACGAACTATACTTGGTGTGGGACAACTTACTATCAGATGTACTTGTTCAGTGGTGGCCTGGGAGTAATAACTTTTGTGCTGGGTTGCGATGCTGCTTGAGGATGAGAGCCAAGTGGAATTCCAGGTTCCTTCAAGCAGACAACACTGGAAGATGTAAAGAATACGGTAAGCCCTAGCTGGATTGGCTCTGGATAGAGCGTGTGGACTGAAGGGTCCTGGGTTCGATTCCAGGTCAGGGCACATACAAATACATTTTTTTAAAAAATATAGTAAGCGGTCTGGCTGGCTTGTCACAGTGGTTGAGCATTGACCTATGAACCAGGAGGTCACAGTTGGATTACTGGTCAAGGCACATGGGTGGGTTTTGGGCTGGATCCCCACTGTGGGGCGTGCAGTAGGCAGCCAATCGATGAGACTCATGATTGATGTTCTATCTCTCCCTCTGAAATCAATAGAAGTACATTTTTTAAAAAATAGTAAGAGGTAAAGTTATACAGTTTATGTGGCTTATGGATATTTAACATGTTAGGAGTAAATTAAAGCGTAAATTCCTTTTAGCAACATTCATTTGCTATAGAGCAGTGGTTCTCAACCTTGGCTGCACATTAGAGTCTGATTCCCAGGTGATTCTAATGTGCAGCCAAGGTTGAGAACCACTGCTATAGGGTAATGACTTTGGGGAGTGGTTGTCAATCCTATACAATAGGGCTTAGAGCAGTGATGGCGAACCTTTTGAGCTTGGTGTGTCAGCATTCTGAAAAACCCTAACTTAACTCTGGTGCCGTGTCACATGTAGAAATTTTTTGATATTTGCAACCATAGTAAAACATTTTTGATATTTATTTTACATATTTAAATGCCATTTACCAAAGAAAAATCAACCAAAAATATGAGTTCGTGTGTCACTTCAGACACGCATGTCATAGGTTCGCCATCACTGGCTTAGAGTTACCAGTGAGATATGAAGGTTAGAGGTCAAATGAATTTTTTAAATATGTTGTGGGTTTTTGGTTTGTTTTTAAAGAGTAAGGGAGAGGGGTAGAGAGATGGCAATATCCATGAGAGGAACATCATCAATCCACTGCCTGCTGCATGATCCTCCTGGGGATTGAGCCTGCACCCTGGGCATGTGCCCTGACCAGGAATAGAACCGGCTACCTCTTGTTTGCTAGGTCATTGCTCAACTGCTGAGCCACACCAGCCCGGCTAAGGGTCAAATGAATTCTATTTTAATTCATTCCAGTATCCAAAATGCTTTAACTCAATCCAGTACCTAACATTGTCAATGGGTTTAAGTGAAAAACCAAAGCAACCCACTAGGTGTGTGGAATTGGCCAGGGCCATATGCAAATGCAGTGGATTGAGTAGGAAAGGAATGCCAAGTAGAAACTTACTGTAGACTAAAGGCAATGATAGATTGATCCCTGGTAGAACTTTGTTAACCTTCAGCTGTGGGTGACCAAGGGTTTTTCTGTGTTAAAGTGCTCTGGGATATTGTGCCATGCTTTCCCAGTTTGGTGGCTTATTGCCAGAGTTCGGAAAAGAGACAACTTTGTTGGACTGCTGAGTGAGGACAGATCACACAGCACAAGTGTTTTTGGAACAGTCACCATAAAATAGCAAAGTGCTGAGCTGCTGTCTAACTTGTAGCTTCTCATCTTAGGGTAGCATCCTTAACCTGGCCTTCAGTGGGTTCTTGCGATCTTCATTGCCTCACCAGCTTGGTCTTTATGGTGCTCTAGAATGCTTTCCCGAGGTACTAATTACTGCCCTCGGCCTGCTTTTCCCTCAGCTTATATTCATTGTATAGAAGCCCCTGCTGATGGGAATCTCCATTGGGCTGCCTCCCAATATATGAAATAGTACTTTGGCTTGCTGAACTGAAATCCGACTTGCTCTCCAGACCTTTCTGAAATTTCATTATTACTAATGGCTGATTACTGAGTGATAGAGGGCGATTAAGATAGGTAGCACTCTGGAGTACATGATGTTGGTAGTTTCCTGAGGCAAGAAAAGCCCCATTCTGATAGTGTTAGACTTACATGGCTTTGCAAATAGATACCGAGCAAATGTAAAAAGTATTTGCTCTCCAAAATGTGTAGTGATTTGAACTCCTGAGTTATTATGTAGAGAAAATAAGTCCTTTAAGGGAAAGATCTTTAAAAAACTGATAAAACAGGGTATTGGAGAAAGGTCTAGCTTCCTCAAGTTGGGGCAGGTGGTAGAAGTGACTGAGGAGGTAGCAAATATACCAGGTGACAAATGGTATTTCAGAAACAGCCACCTTGGGCAAACTGGAGGAAGAAAGAGTTGGCTGTATATGGTTCAGCCACCTCAGGAGAGAAGGTGAAGTCATCGAAAACTGATTATGGTCCCTGTGTCCCAGGGGAGCAGCCCTCAGAAGTAAGCAGCTTCTCCAGGGAGGACAGGCGGGAAGCAGGAGGCCTCAGAGGGAAGTGCTGTCCAATTAGGGATGGCTCTGGAGAGCTCTGGGAACAGCTGGTGGAGGCACAGCATGGCACAGTGCTTTTAGGGCTGCGAGGGACTTCTGGTGGTGGAAGCAAACTCCTTTCCTTTGGAGAGGAGACAGCCAAGGCACAGGGTCCCTGGTAAAGGTGTACATTTGCTGGTAAAGATTCAGACAACAGTGGATGTTGTTGGAATGCATTCCTTTAATTAGGACCTTATGGTACAATGAAGAATTAGTTTCGTAGCAAATTTGTCTTCATAATAGAATCCTTACTCATCTATGGCCTGGACACGGAACCTTAGTGCTAATCATACCTTGCAATATAAAGAGGTCAAGATACCACTCAAATAATTTTATCACTGGATTACATTTTTATGTGGTAATAGCAAGCCATTTTCCAGTTATATTGATCAGAGCAAATCTGCCCTTTCC
Organism: Myotis davidii; assembly: GCF_000327345.1. Lineage (NCBI taxonomy): Eukaryota > Metazoa > Chordata > Mammalia > Chiroptera > Vespertilionidae > Myotis > Myotis davidii. The sequence goes on along the minus strand of NW_006298965.1, from coordinate 454,839 downwards.
TGATACCCTCCCTCAAAAAAAAAATATATGAGGACATATTATGGAATAAAGTCTTCAATAGTTAACAGTTTTAAATTTTGAATGAATTTTTTCATCAAAGAGACAACTCTTAGACTCTAAATAGATGAACTAATAGACTTAAGGGCAGTAACATTCTGTCTCATGGTATTTATCATTGTCTTGAGTTTAGACCAGAGGTGGGGAAAGTCCGGCCCATTGGCTATATAAGGCCTATGAAATCATTTGGTCTGGCCCTGCCTAGGCATTGGGGGAAGTGAGACTCGACCTGCATGAATCTGACCTGGCCAATACAAGTGTCTAAAATGTGCCAAACGAGCATTGTTTAACAAATTCGTGAGCCACAAATGCAAACTGCTTATGTAGTTTTAAATATTTCAGTAGCCACATTTAAAAATGTAAAAAAGTGAAGCTAATTTCAGTGTGCTATTTCAACAGTATTTCCAACATATCATTTACTGTGTAATCAGTATAAAGAAATTACTGAGCTCTTTTACATTCCCTTCCATATCAAGTCTTCAATACACAGTGTATATTGGACACTCAACACATCTCCATTCAAACTAGTCATATTTCAAATGCTCAGTAGCTGTATGTGGCTAGTGGTTACCCTCCTGGGTAGCACAAGCCTACACAGGAACAAGTTTATTTTGGGGTTGAGTGGTCATATGGTAAAGTCTTCACCACAAATAATGGTGCATTCACTAAGAATATAGGTACAATCAAAACACAAAAGTTACTAGCTTTTAGGTCAGTTATTAATTGAAACCCAGTGTTTTACCTATAAAATGGTTGTATCTACCTCATAATGTTGACTGTGAAATGTTGCTCTGAGAACAAAATAAGGTGGTGCATACAAAGTGCTCAGCATGGTTCCTAGCACTTGGTAAGAGTTTGATAAATGTTAGCAATTATTATCTTATATAATAAAAGCCTAATATGCAAATTGCCCCCTTGGGTGGTCATTCGACCAGTTCAACTGCTTGCTATGATGTGTGCTGACCACCAGGGGTGGCAGCAGAGGCGCTGCTGGCCTCGATGTGCCCGATGAGAGTGGGACCACCTCAGGATGGTGGAGCAGGTGAGCAGGCAGCGCCAGGTCAAAGCAGGTGTGAGCATGGGCTCAGTCACCCTGCAGATGGTGACCACCAGGGGGTGGGGCTGTCGCCTGCCCCCTCTCTCCCCCCCGACAGCTCCCAGATGTTGGGGGTGGGGGGGTGGGGGGGATGATTGCTCCTGCAGGCAGGATGGTGGAGCAGGTGAGGGTTGGCACCAGGCCAAGACAGGTGCCAGGCAGGACTGCAGGGGGGCAGGGACCTGATGTCTGCAGGCCACCAGCGGGACCCCATTGTGCACAAATTCGTGCACTGGGCCTCTAGTTACTATATAGATATCACTCTTCGATGAGGGGTATCATATTGATAATAGTCCAGATCTGAAATGACCCAATTACTAGGGGAAAATGGGAAACACTGACCCAGCATTTCCAATTCTAAACATGTATCCCACACAAGCCCTATAGCATGGGCGCAAACTTTCATGCCAGTGGGCATTTGTTGTATTTGTAGTATTAAATAGAAACAACTAAATCCCCTTAAGTAGAGGTTGTATTAAATAAGTTACAGTACATCCTTACAATGGAATAGTAATAGATTTTTTAAAAAAACAAAAAAGAACAGGCCTTTGTATAAAGCTATAATATAGTTTAGTATTGGTATAAGAATAAACAAAGCCCAGCCTGTGTGGCTCAGTGGTTGAGTGTCAACCTATGAACCAAGAGGTCACAGTTCAGTTATCCGTCAGGGCTCAATCCCCAGTAGGGGGCATACAGGAGGCAGCTGGTCAATGATTCTCATCATTGATGTTTCCATCTCTCCCTTTCCCTTCCTTTCTGAAATCTACACTAATAAAAGAAATATGTAAATTGTCACCACTCTGTTATACACCAGCCAATCAGGATGAGTATGCAAATTAACCCAACAAAGATGATGGGTTAATTTGCATATGCAGGTGCAGAGCAAAGACTGAAGGCTCCTGCCCTAGCGAAAACTACAGATGACTGAAGAGGCTTGGCTTCTCCGCTGCAGCTGGACCAAAGGCCTGGGTCCCGGGTGCCGGAGGAAAACCAGTCCTGGCAGTCGGGAAGGAAGGCCTATTGTGCAAATCTTCGTGTAACGGGCCTCTAGTAAAAAATAAGAATAGACATAAATCTGTGGGACATAATCACATCCTGAAATAAACCCAAACACATATAATAGAGTGATTTTTAACAAAGATGCCAAGGTAATTCCATGGAGAAAGAAGTCTTTTTAATAAACGGTCCTGAAACAATTAGATAATTGTGTGGGTGTGTGTGTAGGAGGGTAGTGGGTGGTGGTAGTGGGGACCCCCACACACCAGTAAGCAATTCTCAGACATCAGCAGGGCGTCCTTTAATTCTAGTCAATTCCCACATTACCTGGACACAGCAGCGAACCCCACAGGTTCAGTCTACAAGATTGCCATCACTTCAGAACCAGCTGCAAACCCACTGGTTATGACCCACTAGTTAAAAACAGAAGTTCTCACAATCCCCCTCCTGGGGGCTCTTTCCATGAACTTGATAGAATGGCCCACAGAACTCAGACCAAGATTTAGGAGTCACCTACACTAGTTAACGAGGGACAGTTACCCACAAACCAATTTTAATCACTGTCATTTCCTAGGGAGATTCTAATATAAATTGACTATCGATATTCTCTAAGTCAGGGGTCCTCAAACTATTTAAACAGGGGTCAGTTCACTGTCCCTCAGACAGTTGGAGGGTCGGACTATAGTTTAAAAAAAAAAACTATGAACAAATTCCTATGCACACTGCACGTATCTTATTTTGAAGTAAAAAAACATGTTTTCAGCGGGCCGCATGTGGCCCACAGGCCGTAGTTTGAGGACCCCTGCTCTAAGTGTTTGGTCCTTGGAACCCTTAACTCTGCAAACCGGGGAAATGTCATCCATTATCACTGATCCACTTGTTTGGTGAGGATGCCCAATCTTTGAAGCAATAGACGTGTGTTACAGGCATATTCCTGGCTATCTTTACCTGAATGTCTCTTAGGTAACCCTTTTAGGGTATCTATCACAATCTAGCAAAGTGCCTAATACCTACCTAGTTATGTTATAAATATTGGTTATTAGTTATCATGTAAGTACGGCTCAGCTAAGGGAATATTAGGCTGCATTAACAGCAGTGGAGTGCTCAGAATGTGTAGTTCTGGTCGCCATGTGTAGTGGTGGACACTGAGGAGGTGTAATGTCCCCGGTCAGTGTCAGGTGCACTAACACCGAGACGTCCTTAGGAAGAAAAGGCTGAGTGCTCAGCTCCCTAGGAACCTCTGAGGGGCTACAGAGGAAGCAGCTGACAGTGCCTGCTGAGACCCGAGGTCTCTGCCAGCGTTGGGTCACTGGTACGTCTTCATCAGCGCCGACAATTTGCTTTGCTAGGGGCAGAGTTACAACTGAAGCGCCTGGAAACAGGGTAGAAGCCACAGTCTACCTTATCTTTGTCTCTACGCCAGAAGATGCTGAACATGAGTATTATCTATTCTGGGGGGAGAGGGGATTCAGAGAACTGCCATCTGAGATTAGGAGCTCCTCCAGAGCAGGGAACATGACCCTTGTTCCCTATCTATCCGCAGTGTCTGTGGGCAGGTGTCAGATGCCTGAAGAAAAGAAGAGAGTGAAGGTTTGGGGAACAGATCAATGGGAGAATGAAAGGAAGGGAGAGTGGAAGAAAATGTGACAATTTTTTTTACAAAAAGGAATGAAGGAAAGAGAAAAGTAAATAAGGCTTCTTACTTTCTTAGAAACTGTAAATTGGATTCAGTTTTTAATGGGACAAAATGAAACAGCAGTAAAAGCTGCTTAGGCTAGACTGGGAGACTGGACAGGATGACTTCTAATCAATTCAATTATTTGATCTATGATTTTAGGTTTAATTTCTCCAACAATGCTTTTGAGTGCATAGTGGCATTTAATACTTATTTAACAGAATTATAGTCCAAAATAACGCCAAAGGGCCCAGCCAGTGTGGCTCAGTGGATTGATCGCTGTCCCATGCACTGAAAGATTGCTGGTTCGATTCCCGGTCAGTGCACAAGTCAGGATTTTGAATTTCAGGGCTCAATCCCAGCCAGGGGCATGCATCGATGTTCCATCCCTCTCTCCCTCTCCCTCCTTTCTCTCTAAAATAAATAAAAACATTTTAAAATAACACCAAAGTGGAAGCAAACTGATGTTTCCACTAAAAATAAGTTTGTATTACTTTCCTTTTCTCCCTGTAATTTTGTAACATACTTAAAAAAAAAAATTCTTTATTGTTGAAAGTATTACATATGTCCCCCTTTCCCCTCTTACTTTCTTCATTGGGTCTTTATAGTTTCAAGAAGAGATTGGCAGTGGGTTTGCAAAATTCCGCTTCGGTTTGTTCCCTGGTAAGATGCTCTATGGCTTAGTTGGCACTGTACACAGCTGAGGTAACTTGTGATTTTTTTTTCTTTTAAAGAAATAAACTTGCTGGGTTAAATTCTAGACATGATACACATTTAAAGTATTTTAAGATGCTATTTCGGGGGTGGGGAGATTAAAGTGTTTTTTCTCTAGGAGAATCTAGAGAGCTCTTTTACTTAGTGGAGATCCAAAAAGCTTTGAGCTGCAGAAACAAGGCAAACCACGGAAGGTGAAGAAATCAGCAAAAATCACAACAGTAACCACTGCACCGCCCCCAATATCTCAGTAATCAAAGATTTCTCAACTTTTTGGCCCTTTAAAATAGGAGCAGTCCATAATAAAGCGGGAACGGGTGATCTCTCCAAGGCTAGCTGTAACTGCTCTCTGCTTAGCCGATGTAATTCTAAGCTCCAAGGCTTTTGCTGCCCCCACCGCTACCTTGCTGGGGAAAAAAAACAGTGCTCCGTGCATGCCACTTTGATTTCCTAAACAAGGAGCATAGAAAAATCAGGACAGGTTGGTAACTTTCACCCGAAGAAAATAACATTTTTAGTCTTTTCCTTCTTAAATATTATTTTCATGAAGAGTCCAACTCTTTGCCCATTGACACTGGCCCAAATGCTATGACACTGCAAAACTGAGATCACATAAACAGTGTTGTTGTTTTTTACACTTGATTTTGCCCAAGTTGGAGAAACATAATTGAGTAATAGACACACTTACCATTTTGTTACAAATAATGTGTATTTATTAAAAATGAGTATACTTGCTCTACTTCCCTTGATATGGCATGATCCCATTTGTATAGGAAATAGTCTACATCTTACTCTCTCCAAGTACAATAAATACTTGTCCATCCCTGTCCGCTTCCTGTTGGGACCTCTGAAGAGGACAGTCACCACGCTGGTGGCCAGGATTTTGCACTCAGTGGTTCAGAGGCCCCCAGGCAGACTACATACTGTGACCAAAGGTGTGGAGTGTCTCTTCTGTTCAGATAGGATCTGTCATAAAGTTACCAAGTCAAGAATTCCAGAAAAAGTGTTTCACCCTTCACCTGCAGACCTGAAACATATGGTGGGACCCTCTAAACTGCATAGCGTGACCAGAATAAAAAGTACAAAAAGGCGTCCATGTTGGGGAAAAGATGTAATAAAGATGGCTGGATTAGAAAGAGTGCATATGCCTCAATTCCCAGGAACATCCCTCTGGCGAAGGCAACAGTGAAAGAGGTTACACATTAAGAATCAAGCCCGCAGGTGGTCGCAAGGAGCAGGTCAGGGCTCACCTGTCCCCCCCTCCCCCTCCCCCAGCACTGGGGAGTGAGTGCAGTGGCATGTGAGCCCCCCGAACCTAGGAGCAATGCAGTCCTAACGCCACAGCTGTTTCCGACTAAAACGTGCACATCATTTTTTGTTAAAGATGGTGAGAAAGTGTTCTAAAACAGCATATTTTAAAGGCTAGTCATTTCTACCGACTGAAAACAAATTGTCGACTGATCTGATGCACGCAACCCTAAGTCCAGTTTTCCGTTCAGTGAAAGCCTAGATTTGACGGGTCATCTAAAACATGAATTCCTAGACCTCAGAACGTCGGGGTAACACCCAGGCCTGGAACACAAATACAGCCCCTCATCCCCCCTCCCCGCCCGGCCCTTCCCGCAGAGCGGCTTGCAGGAGGGACTGTCTGGAAGGGGTCCGGGGGAGGCCGACCCACACGCTCCCCGGGCTGTCGCGGTGCCCAGGCGCACTCACTGGCCCAAAGTCAAACCCGAGCGGCGGGGGCGGGGGTGGAGTAACTCCCTCCCGGCAGCAAGTGACAAGCCCCGGGGGGCTCCGGGCTCCACCCGCGCAGGGAGCGTGCGAGGTGGGCA
>NW_006298965.1:440897-447880 GCF_000327345.1 Myotis davidii | reverse complement strand
CGCCGCGGGCAGCCCTCGGCATTGTCCGCATTTCCGTCCTCCCCGGGCGGCTGGCGACCTACCTGCTCTGGCCGGTTCCCAAGTGTGAGGCGTGTTCCTGCCCAAGTCAGGGTGCGTTGGGGTGGCTTACAGAATTGAAACAGACAGACAGGCCATCTGGTCGGAAAGGACGAGGAGCCAATGAATAATGAACTGGTCCTGCATTTGCGATGCGCGGTTTCTGTTCTGAATGCAGACTCCATGCCTCCAGGGTTCCCGCAGGACCAGGTCCGCAGTCTCTGTGCCAAACCCGGTAGGTTGTGCGGGTGTGGCGTCCAGATCGGACTTGCTAGTTCATTCATGCAGTTCCTTTCCATTCATTTGCACGGGGCCTTTACATTCTAATAAGCAATTTAGTGTGCATCATTAGAAAACAGTTTTTAAAATGCAAAGTGTGGACTCTCTTTCCCATGTGTTTCAGCACAGTGTTCTGGAAATAGGAACTTGCTCTCCAGCCCACCAGTTCTGGCACAAGAAGTTTAATTGCAAACTTTGTGAGGCATAATTTCTTTTTTTTTTCCATTAAGACAGTTGACTGTGTTATGAGGGATGCAGAGGAAAATAGTATGAAGCGGATACTAATTCATGCATTGGCTTTGGATAAGTAATAGCCTGTGACTTGCATATCAAGATTTGACTTGAAAGAAAGAAAAAGTTTGTGAAAGTCTGTACAGCGCATGAACTAACCGCGTCTTGCTCTCCCAGAGCTAAATAAATATTTTCTGATTTTATCTAGGGATGGAAGAGGAGAACCCTTCCTTCTCTTGCCCTTTCTGAGTCATAGAACTGGAAAAGTGCTGTGTAGCCCACAGGGAACCAGCTGCCTAAGCCTTCTTATGAGAATCAGCAAGGCCAACAATGTAAGAAAGTAAGAAGCAAATGCCAGGCTAGGGTGATAGCGGCCGGTAGGGTGGGTCTGCGTTCGGTCAGTGAGGCAGTTCTGTGCCCTTGACGTTATCTATATATTTTGGCTGTGCCGTCTCTTGTTAGCAATTGCAGACTGACTGGAGTTTACAAGTATCGCTCAGAAATGCTCATTAGTGACCCCCAAGTAGTGATGACAATAGGGTTGTCCTCCCCTCCCCCACGTCCTGCTTGGGCTGCTCATCATTCTCCTCATATAGACCCGAGCAGAGCAGTCAGGTCTCTCTCTCTCTCTCTCTCTCTCTCTCTCTCTCTGTCTCTCTCTCTCTGTTAATTTGCTAGGAGGCTTTGGCATGGCAGACAGGAAAGCAAGAGGAAATCTTTCATTTTCCGGATTTGTTCTGTGATGTGGTTGTGTGCCATGAGCAACGGTGGCTGCTGTTCCTTAACCTTCACCCCTCCCCATGTGCCTCACACTGTCAAAGTCAACAGCATCCAGTAAGTCAACAACTTCACCAAATATAGAAAGGCCACTATTAGCCAAGGGAACCGTAGGTTTTATAGGTATGGTTCAGTTTGTTCATAAATACAGTAGTCAATGTTGGTCAGAATTCTCAACCAGTGCATTGTTGTTTTTTTTAATCATCACCAGAGGACATGTTTACTGATTTGATAGGGAGAGGAGAGGAGAGAGAGCGAGAGAAAGGAAAACAAACATTGGAGTGAGAAATATTCATCAGTTGCCTTTCGTAGGGGCCCTAATGGGGACCGAAACCACAACCTAGGTATGTACCCTGGCCTGAAATTGAACCCGTGACAGTGTTCTAACCAACTGAGCCACCTGGCCAGGGCTCAGCCAGTACATTTTTAAGTTGTTAAGCAGTTGGGATGCTTTTTATCCCAAGTCATGGAAACTCCAACTCAACTTAGCCAAGAGCATCTTTTCCTGTAGTGCTCTCTCCAGAGGAAGTGCTAGCATACCTGCCACGAATCTCATTGGCTCATCCAGTCTCTGGGGCGGGGAATTTTTTTAATGCCATGTGCCAACTGGCTTAGGCTGTGTTCCTGAGTAGGCATTAGCAGGGGAGATGGAATTACCCTTGGAGGGAGATGGCCACTCTTGGATGTGTGTGTGTGTAGGGGTGGGGAGGGGAATCTTATGAAGTGCTTGGATAGTGTCGGGGAACAGGGAGATATCTACACAGAAGTGTGTATTGGGAGAAAATGGGATATAGCTGCTCACTGGGCAGGCAAAGATAGCTACTACAGAGGTGACATTGGTAACTTACACTAGCTTTAATTTGGCAAGAATTCTTATGAATAATATTAGCCATATATAAGGTGTCCCAAAAAATGTACACACAACTCATTTCTGTAGATTCTTTTAAATTTTGAAAATGAACAGTATTAACATACTGTTAATGTTATGACTTATAATCATTCAAAGTATATACATTTTTGGGGGACATCTTGTATTTCAGTGGAGACAATTTGGAGTAGATAGAGCTTTTAAAGTTAGTTAAACACATTGGTAAATTTAACCTAGAAAAGGAACCTAATTTTTCTGATATGCAGAAAAATTTCCAATATCATATTCCATGCTTAGATGAAATTTAATTTTTCGGGAAGGAGGGGACTATAAATTTATAGTGATTGTTTTGTTTCCTAATACAAAATCTTCATGGTAACATTTTGAGGGGACAATTTAAACAGACAACAGGGTTAATTTGGAAATATGCTTGAATTATCTTTTATTACTTCCAAGGTTTTTCTTTTCTTCCTGGCTGTTAAGGTGTTAGTCTCCACTCCCTTGCTGGTCCACTCCCCTTCCCTCCCAGGTAGAATAATTATGAAAGCATGAATGAACGAAGAATCCTGTGACTATTGCTTAGTTAGACGGACAGTTTTTGTTAGTTTTCCAAGAGAAGGCTGGCTTTTTAGTGGGCTAGGTGTGTCTTTAGCAAATGAGTTGTTCATACATAGAATCTATTAAGTTGGCAAGTATTTCTACATAAAACTGCAATTTCAGGTTAATAGGTGACTGTTCTCTTTGTGAATGAATCATAGTGGAAGTTATTTAAACATTTCTTTTTTTAAAAAAAATATATTTTATTGCTTTTGTACACAGGAAGGGAGAGGGATAGAGAGTTAGAAACATCGATGAGAGAGAAACATTGATCAGCTGCCTCCTGCACACATCCCACTGGGGATGTGCCCGCAACCAAGGCACATGCCCCTGGCCGGAATCGAACCTGCGACCTTTCAGTCCGAGGCCGATGCTCCGTCCACTGAGCCAAACCGGTTAGGGCATTTAAACATTTCTTTAAGTAAAAAGTCTTATGTATGAACAAGAGCTATATATATTAGCATGGATGAGTCACAAATATGTAAGACTAGGTCACTAAAGCAGAAGTAGAAGGATATGTACACTCATTTATATAAATTTTAAAATTAAATTCTAGAAATTTATCCTATAGTTGCACTCATGTGTGAAATAATGAGTTATTTATTGCCATTTTTTTTGTAAATGCAAAAGATTGGAAGTAAGTTCTAATAGGACAAAGGTTATGGTTTATCCATACAGTGATATGCCTTCCAAACATGAAAAAAAAAAAAAAAAGCAAGAGACTTTATACAATTTAGGGAACAATTTTCAAGGTGTAGTTTTAAGAGGAAAAATAAGAGGATAGTAAAACAATGTGTATAATATACCTATCTATATATATAAAAGCCTAAGCGACCGTCTGACTGGTAGCTATGACACGCAATGACCACCAGGGAGCAGACGCTCAACGCAGGAGCTGCTGAACTACAATGACTTGGCAGCTGCAGTTCTCGGGTGACGCACCCGGAATCAGAGAGGAGGGAGCCCAATTCTGGGGTGCGTCACCCAAGAGCCACCCTTTTGTAATCCAGGACCCCTCATGGGATGTTGGAGAGCTAGTTTTGGCCCGATCCCTGCAGGCCAGGCCGAGGGACCCCACCGGTGCCTGAATCTGTGCACCGGGCCTCTAGTCCTAATGTATAAACAGCCACGGTCCATCATGACGTAAAGGTCCAGACGGATGACCGAACACCAGGCTAGGGTCTCGACCTGCACAGTGGAAGTCAGTCCTGGGTCCCGGCCGCTTGCGGCATGGTGGCAGGAGGGAGCTGTGGGAACAGAGCCATGCTGTGATCGGACTGGCCTCTTGGTCCCTCCCCCCAGCCCGCAGATCCCGGGGAACCAGAGCCATGCTGCAATGGGACTGTACCCTACTCGAGAGGTCCCAGATTGTGAGAGCGTGCAGGCTGAGCTGAGAGACACCCCTCCCTGCCCCTGAGTGCACGAATTTTTGTGCACTGGGCCTCTAGTTTATATATAGGGTGTCCCAAAATTCACGCAATATTTGAATTTTGTGTGAGCATTAACAACAACAGACGAAAATGAGCCTCATCGAAATTCAGCCACATTTATGCCAAACGGTCATGGAAAATTTAAACAAAAGAATGTGTATGTGCCAGCAAAGCTGTGGAGGCAATTTACCCGATATGCCATTCCATACATAACCCTTTACTGTATACTTTATGAATCAATAAAAAATTTACAATTTTTAACTATAAACCTATATTTTCTAACAAAATTACTCCTTGCGTGAATTTTGGGAAACCCTATATAAAAAGCAGGGCAAGTATTTGCTTATGTATAAAGTATCTTTTAACGATGCACATGAAACTGTTACATTACTTACCCAGGGAGGGGAACTAGGTAGTAGGAGACATTTCACGGTGTATCCTTTTGTACTTTTGAATTGTGTGCTGTAGGTATCGTGTGTTCAAATCATTATTCAAAATTAAATTTGCAAGGTAAGCATAGGAAGACAATGCTGCTATATTGTCTATGGATTCATACTTGTGGGAAAGACAAACACCACATTGAAGATAGTGGTTATCTCTGGGGAGAGAGGAAGGAGAAGATCTGTGAGGAGTCGTACTGGACTTCACTTGCGCTGTTGTACTGCTTAAGCTTGTGGTGGGTGAGACACGGACATTTGGTATGCCTCTTGGGATGTATGAAGTGTTTTATTAAAAGGTAGCTTTCTCACCCTGGCTGGGTGGCTCAGTTGGTTAGAACATCATCCATACACCAAGAAGGCTGCAGGTTTGAGGTTGGGGCACATACGGGAGGCAACTAATTAACGTTTCTCACATCGGTGTTTCTCTCTCTCTCTCTCTCAAATCAGTGAACATATCCTCAGGTGAGTATTAAAAAAATAAAGGTAGCTACCCTAGCTGGTTTGGCTCAGTGGATAGAGCGTCGGCCTGTGGACGGACGGGTCGCAGGTTCGATTCCGCCCAAGGGCACATGCCTGAGTTGTGGGCATGCCCAGTAGGGGGTGTGCAGGAGGCAGCCGATCAATGATTCTCTCTCATCATTGATGTTTCTATCTCTCTCTCCTCCCTTCCTCTCTGAAATCAATAATGACATATATTTTTAAAAAGTTAAAAAAATAAATGTAGCTTTCTGAAATTTTCACCTATAGTCCTCAGATCACCCTGACTCTAAGGACTCCAGGACAGTGTTTATTTGTCTGCCTGACCCTCAGTTCACTCCTGAGGACATTCTGAGGTCTTGCCAGCATGACCCTGACATCCCTGCCCCAGGCTAGCATCGCCGTCTCTGGCTGGAATCAAGACATTTGACTCCAGAAGACATGGGTTTTCCTCTTACCCCACATCACCCCAAACCCTTCTGTGGCTTCCCCGTGCCTTCTTGAAAGGGGCCATACGCCCGCACCAAGCATTTAAAGCCACTGTGATCTAGACTGTAGAGCCACGGAGGTGGTGATCGGGGAATGAGCTGAGGGTTCCTACACCAGCTTTGCGATCTGAGCTCTGTGACCTTGAACATGTCTCTTTATTGGCCTCTCTGTTTCTGTAGTAGTTATATGTTGCTACATTTAAAACTCATCCCAAAAGTTATGTCTTATGTCCATTGGTTATGCTTATATGCATGCATACAAGTCCTTCGGTTGATCTCTTGATTTTTATTTTTTGATAATATTTTTAGAAGTGAGATTTTTTATTTCAATTTTAGAGTGGGGATGAAATCGTTAGGTGATTAGAATATCTTCAGTAGATATTTCTAACTTTGTGGGTGGTATCTCTTTCCTAGTTAAAATCCTCTCTTTCAAAGTATGATCCTGTTTCACTTCAGAATTACATATCTGATTAGAAGAGCATTTGTTGCAATGCTCCACAGTTAGACAAAGTTCCCTTAGAGAGCAAGAACAGGTTGTTAGCTCATATTTAGTTGACTAATCTCCTGTTCTGTGAGGAAGATGTGAATTCTGGTAACGTTAGCTGTGAATGATATGCAAGTCTTCCATTTTTTTCAAAAGCAACACCTTAGCACTACTGCAAAACGGTGAGAGTCGGAAGAGTAGAATTTTGGCTTCGGAAAAGGGGGGCATCTCGTAGTAACACATACCCCGACAAGGCCCACGTGTGACATTCATCGATTTCGGAGCAGCAGTTAAGCAGCTGAGCTTAGTCAGTGGAGAATCTTCAGACCGCTTTGGGGGAAACTGGGTTTCTTGTGAGGCTGAATGTGACTGTGTGTTTCCTAAGCTGTAGGACACTCTAGCTTTAGAAGTATTGTGCTACTGGCATTCTAATATTGAAGTATTTTGGTAACAGAGTTCAAGGCAAATACTTCCGTTCCTATATGTAAGGAAAATACACAGGTAATCATCTGATGGCCTTACATTGCCAAGATTTGCTGGGAGGAGAAGGATGGTTAGTGGGGACACTGCCCTCTCTGATAGAGGAAATACTTTAGAGTCATTAGTGTTGGGACATTATTTGAAAACCTTGGAAGGAAAAACCTGTGTCCAGTGAAGACTGGGAAATGCCAAGTTAAACACACTTCATAGGTTTCTTTACTAAAGGGCTTTTCAGTGCCTTTGCATTGTTAATGTGCATAATGAGTCTCTTTTTTTTTAATTCTTTATTAGTTAAGGTATTACAAATGTGTCCTCATCTCCCCCCATTAAGCCCCTATCCCCACCCCACTCATGCTCTCCTCCCCCTGTTGTCCA
>NW_006298965.1:440106-440794 GCF_000327345.1 Myotis davidii | reverse complement strand
GAAGGGAGGGAAGGAGAGGTAAAGAGGGAAGGGGAGGAGAGAGAGAAAGAGAGGGAACGAGGGAGGGAGGGAGAGAGAGAGAGAGGGAAAGAGAAACATCAATTTGTTGTTCCACTTACTTGTGCATTTATTGGTTGCTGCTTGAATGTGCCCTGACCAGAGATTGAACCTGCAACCTTGGCATATCGAGAGGATGCGCTAACCACCTGAGCTACCCGGAGAGAGTTTTGAAAAGGGAGAATGGACTTCCTTGAGTATGAAATCTTTTTCTGTGGAGTCTCCAGTCCTAGTGTTTTGTAGAGCATATTTATAACATCTGTTATACTGATTTTAGTTTTATGATTTTTCCAGTCCATAGAAAATTAGAATCCCTTAATTAGAGCATTGGAAGGGGGCTGTAAGAGCTGGCTCTTGATAGTCTGTGAAGGATGAGACACGACTTCAAAAAGCAGAAAACCTCAGGAGCTGGAACATACAGTCTAGGAGGAAGAAGGCCTGTCCTTGGAACAGCGTGAAGGGACCTGGAGAGCATTGTGCTAAGTGAAATAAGCCAGTCAGAGGACGACAGGTACCCTATGACTTCACTCAGATGTGGAATCTAATGAACACACTGAACTACCAAGCTAAATAGAGACAGACTCATAGATAGAGAGCAGGCAGATAGCTCTGGTTGGGGGTGTTGAGGGTG
>NW_006298965.1:439574-440075 GCF_000327345.1 Myotis davidii | reverse complement strand
GCGCATGGACATGGACAACAGGGTGGTGAGTGTGGGGTGGAGGGGGCTGGGGGAGATAGTAGAGGGCATAGAGGGGATAAAAGGTGATGGGGGAAAAATAGTCCTATCTGGCCAAGTAACTCCTACGGATGTCACTGAGGGCACAGGGAGTGACTGATGGTCTCACACGCCGACCGTCTGTCTGCCCGGTTCCTAGTCCTGTACAGTGCGCTCCATTGAAGAGTACATAAGCATGTGCAGTAGCTCAGAAAACCTGTTTTCAAAAGAGATTACTTCTGTTAGCTTGTTCATGTTATTGGTGAATGCCATCCTAGAAAACTGACTTATAAACTGATAAACTGATTGTGTCAGTTTCCCAGGGCTGTAGTGACAACGGGCCACAAACCGGGCAGCTTAAAACAACAAAGGTATAGGTATTCTTCACAGTTCCGGAGGCCAGAAGCCCAGAAGCAAGGGGTAGGAGGGCCACAGCCCTTTTGAAAGTGGGGTGGGGTGGGGTGG
>NW_006298965.1:414061-420331 GCF_000327345.1 Myotis davidii | reverse complement strand
TTACTTGTGCATTTATTGGTTGCTTCTTGAATGTTCCCTGACCAGAGATTGGACCTGCAACCTTGGCATATCGAGAGGATGCGCTAACCACCTGAGCTACCCGGAGAGAGTTTTGAAAAGGGAGAATGGACTTCCTTGAGTATGAAATCTTTTTCTGTGGAGTCTCCAGTCCTAGTGTTTTGTAGAGCATATTTATAACATCTGTTATACTGATTTTAGTTTTATGATTTTTCCAGTCCATAGAAAATTAGAATCCCTTAATTAGAGCATTGGAAGGGGGCTGTAAGAGCTGGCTCTTGATAGTCTGTGAAGGATGAGACACGACTTCAAAAAGCAGAAAACCTCAGGAGCTGGAACATACAGTCTAGGAGGAAGAAGGCCTGTCCTTGGAACAGCGTGAAGGGACCTGGAGAGCATTGTGCTAAGTGAAATAAGCCAGTCAGAGGACGACAGGTACCCTATGACTTCACTCAGATGTGGAATCTAATGAACACACTGAACTACCAAGCTAAATAGAGACAGACTCATAGATAGAGAGCAGGCAGACAGTTCTGGTTGGGGGTGTTGAGGGTGATGGAGGGACTGAGCAAAAAAAAAAAAAAAGAAGAGCTCATGGACATGGACAACAGGGTTAAGGAGCCAGGACTGGGGCCCCTGGTCCTGAATCGCCAGTGGCAGTGGCCATGATTAGCTTGCTAATTGATTTCTTAAGCCCAGAGCATGCAAAACTGCTACCCATACTTCCCCAAAAGCGGGGAGAAAGAGGCTTTGGGAGACAGGAGGGAGGACGCCCTGAGAGGGGAGGGCAGGTAGGGGAGCTCTGAGTGTCCTGAGGACAGAACCGTGTCGCTGCCTTCTGCACTGTAACCCCAGCTCCTAGACGATGGCCTGGTGCAAAGCAGCCCTGTATGAGTTTGCCGGGGCTGCTGGAACACAGGCCATAAATTAAGTGGCTAAAACAACAGAAACGTATTGCTTTCTGGTTTCAAAGGCGGGAAGTCCAAGATCAAAGTGTCTGTAGGGCCATGTCCTTCTGAAATCCGCAGGGAGCCCTTCCTTGCCTCCTCCAGCTTCTGGTGGCTGCTGGCCTTCCTCGGCAGCAAGGCTACAATCGCTGCCTCACATGGCCGCCACCTGTATGTGTGAGTTGGTGTGTTGTTTCTGTCTGAGTCCTTTTCTTATAAGGACACCAGACACTAGATCTAGAGTTCACTAATTACATCTGCAAAGACACTGTTTCCAAATAAGATGACTTGCTGAGGTTCCTGGTGGACTTGAATTTGGGGAGGAGGAATACTCCAACTGCACTTGCATTATATTTTATGTGCCTATAGTTTTATGCCCTTCATTTGTCCTTAATGATACCCTAATTTTTTTTTAAAGACTTTTAAATTGGTGTGATAGAATAAATAAAATATCTTCTTGGCATCTTGTCTTAAAACATTGAAATTGACATAAGACAGGTTTTTGGTAGACTGGATTCATTTTTTCATACAGGAAAAGGTCACAATAGCAGTGTCTGGCGTATGGTAGTTGCAGGCATTCATTAACTATTTCTTTTTCTTTTTTTTAATATATAGTTTATTGATTTTTTACAGAGAGGGAGGGAGAGGGATAGAGAGTTAGAAACATCGATGGGAGAGAAACATCAATCAGCTGCCTCCTGCACACCTCCTACTGGGGATGTGCCCACAACCAAGGTACATGCCCTTGACCGGACTCGAACCTGGGGACCCTCCAGTCCTCAGGCCGACGCTCTATCCACTGAGCTAAACCGGTTAGGGCTCATTAACTATTTCTTAAATGAACAAATGAATGTTTAGAATAATTATTACTCAGTCTATTCTTTTTAAAACTATAAGACTATAAATTAAGAAGTCCTCTGATATCTTAATTTCTACTATTTGTGTTTTATTAAAAGGGTATGTATATATTATTATACCAAGTAATGTCCATTTGAAGATTTTTTTTTAATTTATCACTTTTCACTTATCATTTTTGGAAAACGCACAACATTTTGAGACACACCTGGGTTCATGCTTTGGTTTTGCAAGCCACTAGCTGTGCCATTTCATCTTCCTGTGCTGCGTTAGCTGTGAAGTGTTGCTAATAACACAGATCTTCCAGGGTTGGTGAGAGTGTCAGTATATCCAGGTACAAAGTGGGGATGCCATGAATATTAGCTAGTAAGTTGTATACCTAAATTACTTTACATATTAACTAGATTTATATTTTTAAACATAGTGTCCATTTACAGAATCTGATTTATACTGAAGCCAGATGAGCCTGTTTTTTTGCCTCTGCTCTTCTGTGACGGAGCCAGGGTTCCTGCAGTTTTCAGGTGGTGGGCGACGTCCCCGTCAGGGACTTGGTGCTATGCGAATACAGTAAGCCCTCGACTTCATGCACAGAATTTCCGGTCCATATGTCATATGTGAAAATTAACACCCTCTTAATGTTAAAATGCTTTTAACGAAGATTTGCTTCCAATGAAATGAACAGGTGCAGTGACACTCCCGTTACTCATGAGTTGAATTTTACTTGGTTCCCTAGTCCCTTCCCTCTAATTATTGCTAATTTCTTTCTTATTTTCTGGTGTGTGTTACATAAATGTTTCTGTCACACTTCTGCTACAACTTACTGTTTTCGAAATGTTTTTTTTCTGTTGCAAGAGCCGTCTTGCTCTGCTCTTATTTCATAACTTCTGCATTCTCTTAACTATCGCTCTGAAATAGTTAATGATTTGTCCATTTCTGGGGTGATCTTCATGTGTATTCTCCTCTCCCCCCACCCTTTATCCTTTTGCACTCTAATTTTTTTATTTATTTTTTTACCTTGCCGTTACTTTGGTCGCCTTCAGTGGCGAGGACAGTCCCAGGAGCCCAGGTCGCTTTGGGTCAGGACTTTTCCCTGGCGCATTAGCTGGCACCGGTGGCTGCTCTGTGCGTGATGCCAGTGGAATGAGTTTGAGGCTGCTTTGGATGTCCTCTTGAAGCGCCTTGTTTAATGACAGAAAACTAAGTGTGGGGTTTGGGATAAACCCGGTTGTTTTCTTAAATTGCATTGAGCAGGGGTGATATAAGAGACTGGTTGACTTGTGATAAGGGTCAGACTGAAGTGGATTCTGCTTTAATATCCTTTCCAGCTCTCCGTCGGCCAGTATTCCCAGCGTTGTGCCTGTTTCCAGTCTGTGTCAGCTGTGCAGTTACTGGGGAAGGTTCCTGGTCAGCAGGGGAGGGGGCTGGGGAGTCTGTAGCTGAGACAGATGAGATTCCTTCTTCAGGTATCAATGAACGCTTCGCGAGAGCCGTATCAGAACTGAGAATGTGCTGGGCGTGGGGGTTCATTTCAGCTGTGACTGTCGGGTTCTCTTCCTCGCCCAGCTCGGCATGTTTTCATGAGGTTTTGGTGGAAGCACGTCCAGTGCGCCTGTGACTGCCGTCTCTCAGGAGCTGCTGTCCCTCCGCAGCCGGGGATGGTTCTGAGATTAGTTGCGCTATATAAAGGCTGGTTAAATTTAGAGATTCCTTTTGCATTGTGGTGATTCTAAAATGGCTTTTTACCTCCTGATCCCGTGCTAATCCTCTGGGTGACAGTGGGCTGCGCTCCCTCGCAAGGCGGCTCCTTGCTGGGAGGGTTTCCCTGTAGAGGTTTTGCGAAGGTTACAGGGTCGGGCAGCATGGAAGTTGAACTCGGGTGGGCTTTTTCTCCCTTGTGAACTATCAGTATAACCTGACCTGGGTTTTATATTAGTAATGAAAACATTTAAGCAGACAGCGTTAACATCTCAATACACTGAGGACTGCCCGTGCCTTGTTCTGGCCTCCCAATTGCAGGGGCTGTGGGGGCGGAGGAGCCCCTCACTCGCTGTCTGGGTTAGCCTGGTGGGGACGATGCCGACTTGTAGAAAACCATTGGACCCCGTGATCTGTAGGGTTCTCACTCGTGGGTTTGTTTGTTTTTTAGCCCTCACCCGAGGAGATGTTTCATTGATTTGAGAGAGAGGAAGGGGGGGAGAGAGAGAGAGAGAGAGAGAGAGAGAGAGGAGAGAGAAACATTGGTGGCCTTCTCATAAGAGCCCAACCAGGGATCAAACCCGAAACCTTTCGGTGTGTAGGACGAGAGGACGTTCCAACCAACTGATCCACACCAACAGGGTCCCTCTTGTTTCTATACACGTGTGTGTGCAATTGGTTTCAGAGGGGAAGGGAAGGGGAGAAAGAAAACATCAGTGATGAGTCATTGCTTGGCTACTTCCTGCACGCCCCCTACTGGGGATCGAGCCCAAAACTGGGCATGTGCCCTGACTGGGAATTGAACTGTGGCTTCCTGGTTCATAGGTGGGCCCTTGGGGGTTTTTAAAGGAGAATGAGGCTCAGCTTTATCCCAGATCCCATTGTATTAATCTGCTTGGGCTGCCATAACAAAATATGCTGACTGGTTTGGCTTTAACAACAGAAATTTGTTTTCTTGCTGCCTGGGGGCTAGCGCCTGGGGGCAAGGTTTCCGAAGGTTTGGTTTTTTCTGAGGCCTCTCTCCCAGATGGCTGCCTTCTCCCCTGTGCTCACGCGCTTCCTGTGTGTGCCCTGCGGTCTCTGTGTCCACATTTCCTCTCATAGGGACACCAGTCAGGTGGGATGAGGGCCAACCTGTACTGTCTCTTTTTAACGTAGTCACCTCTCTGAAGGCCCTGTCCCCAAGTTTACTGTCATATTCCAGGGGACTAGGGGTTAGGGCAGCTGTGGGCAAACTACGGATCCAGCCCGTTTGAAATGAATAAAACTAAAAAAAAAAAAGACCGTACCCTTTTATGTAATGATGTTTACTTTGAATTTATATTAGTTCACACAAACACTCCATCCATGCTTTTGTTCCGGCCCTCCGGTCCAGTTTAAGAACCCATTGTGGCCCTCAAGTCAAAAAGTTTGCCCACCCCTGGGTTAGGGCCTCAATATATAAAATTTTGGGGAGACATAATTCAGCCCATAGCAAGTACAAACACCTTAGAAGGGATTTCCTGTTACCATGAGCCTTGATTTCAGCTGATGATGATCACTGTCGGCAGGGACAGCTCTCTGATAGCGTCTCACAAACTGTTGAGAAGAGACCGTTTTCCTCCTGTAAAGCTAAAACTTAAATTACTTACGTAACATTTTTGCGGGGTAAAGTAATACATGTATATTTTAAAAGGTCCCCACTAGTGGTCAGAGGTGTATTTATAAAATAGAATTCCCCATCTCCACTTCCGACCCTTATCTGTTTCTTTTTGTATTTATCTTTTTTTTAAAACCTCCACATGTCTAGTGGATATATGCATGCATGTAAGCGCTCTTTTACTTCCTGTGGACAGGCTTCTTTGGTTGACTGTCTATTATGGTAGATGAGGGTATGAGCTCTCTTGTTCCTTTTCTTCTATACCTTCATTCTCCTAATAAAATTATATACTCTTTAAAAATCCATATGTGGTGTTTTCATAATTGTGACTGTATAAAAACTCTTTGGTAAGTCACTACTGTGACAGAATTGTCTTACTTTTAATTTTCCTTGAGTTTTTAACTCATTTTTTTTTCATTTGCTTTGTTCTCTTTGGCCCTAAGTTTAAATTCTCCACATCTTCAAATGTCTTTGTAAAATCTGTCGGTACAATATTCTATTCTCTCAAACCTGCAAGACAATTTACTCTCTTTGTTTCCCCACAGAAATAACCCTCGTGGATCCCGTGTAGCACTTCTGTCGGGAGTTGTTGCCTTCTGGGCCTTCACATACCTGTTATCTAGGGCTGACCTTCATTCTCTGTCGGGGTCACCCTTGCTTTCTCCTGTATTGGATGCCATCTTCTTGGTTTCCCTGCTGATTTTGATGGACTGTGTATTCTCCAATAGATTCTTGAGAAAGGGTGGACATTTTGGGAATTTTTGTCTCTATAAACATGTCTAAATTCTGTTGCCATTGAATATCAGGGCATTGCATTCAAAACTAAAAACAATCACTTAATTTTTTTCTTATTTTTAAAAATAGATATGATATTCTCATGAACCAAATTTTAAAAGATTCTGGGAGTTACAGATAGGGGGAGTTTATTTGTAGCATGAGGGAGTTCTTGGGGATGGTGAAACCGTCCTGCATCTGATTATGATGGTGGTTACACCAGTTTCTACCCATGTTAAAACCTATAGAGCTGTACACCAAAAGAAAAATGTTCAATTTGAATGTCTGGTAGTTTAATAAAATGAAAAACAAATGAAGAGAATTTAAAAGTGCAAAAAGGAA
>NW_006298965.1:404285-413590 GCF_000327345.1 Myotis davidii | reverse complement strand
TCCCTAGCCTTCCGGCCTTCCTTGGTGGAAGGAACCACTGTTATCATTCGATTATGTATTCTCCCACTTAGTCTCTCATCCAGACATTCACAGGTAAATCAGGCAGAATAGCAGGAAGTTAAATTTGCTCAAGTATTTTCTGAGACTGCTAAGATTAGTGCTCTTAGAATAGGTGTAAGTATGTAGTTAAAGCCAGGCACTAATCCATTACAACGGTTTCTCCTACAGTTGGCAAACACGAACTGACTGGGCATAAAGTTGCTGTGAAGATACTCAATCGACAGAAGATTCGAAGCCTTGATGTGGTAGGAAAAATCCGCAGAGAAATTCAGAACCTCAAGCTTTTCAGGCATCCTCACATTATTAAACTGTAAGATCTGCTTCTATTCCTAATATAATCCTGCCACTTTTTCGTCATTGTCGTTAACCTAATTAACATGCGGAGGGAGAAAGATGACTGACATTTCTTTGGTCTGTTCCTGAGGGGTTTGAAGTGTCTTCCTGTTCCTGTGTTAACTAACCTAGCCTCATTCAAGGTCACTTAAGCCTGTGTTCCTGCATTGCCCTTGTGCTTATCAGCAGTTACCTTCCTCATTCTTTCTTGTCTTCTGGATCAGTGCCCTTCGGATAGAATGTTCAGGGCCCTACTTGCTGCAGGACCAGCAATGAAATAATTTGCTAGTCCAAACCCTTAACCCCCAAATTTCTACGTGTCAGCCTCACTAGAGACGTGCAGCAAATAGGGCTTCCCCCCAATGCTGCTTACTTCTGATAAAACAAATGACAGAGAATAGAATATCAGGAACCCACCAGTGCAAAAGGGCAGTAATGTTACCGTTGTTTTACAGTTGCCACTTGTAGGGGTGTTAGGTCATTTGTTTACTGCTCAGCTTCATTCTACAGGCTGTAAGTTAAAGCTCCTTAGGCTTCTGTACTGGACTAGCTGACTCCAAATTGGTTGCCCTCTCACCTCTTCTCATTTGATGGGGCGCCCTGGGGTTCAGTGCTGTGCATATGCTGATGATCCCAGACTCATGCCCACTGCCTGCTCTCCATCTCCATGTGGATATCCAAGCAGCCTGCGACACTCCCGCGGCTGAAACAGAACTCGCTATCACTCTCCCCAACTTGCTCTTCCCACAGTTGTCCCCATCTCAGTGAATACCCAGTTCCTCCCGGCAGGAACTGTGGAGGCATCCTTCACCTCCCCCTTGCTCTCACTTCCATCCATCCCATTGCTTCCTTCCCAGCTCCTTCATTGCCATCAACCTGGGCTGCGTGCCCTTCATCTCGCTCATGGTCTGTGGCAGCAGCTCCTGCCTCCATCTCTACTGCGCATGGTCACTTCTTCACGTTGCTGCCACAGGTAACCTGTGAATAGGCCAGATCACATGACTACTCTGCTTGAAACTTTTGTCTTGGAGTAAATACCAAAGCTCCATCACGGCTTGTAAGGTTCTGTGTCCTCGGGCTTCCACTCACCTCTGTGACTCCATCCCGTTTCTCTCTCCCAGCTCACCGTGCTCTCCTCCTGAGACATACTCCATGAACATGCCAGGCAGACTTCCACATGGGGGGCCTTTGCACTTGCTGCCCCCTCTGCCTGGTTCACCTCCTTCCTAGACAGGGGCACACTTCATCCCTCACGTCCATTAGGCTCTGCTCACATACTGCTTTCTCCGAGAGGCCTTCCTTGAACACTCCATATGAAAGGGTCCCCTCAGTTCATTTTTTTCTTTCTCTTCAGAGCCTGTTCCACCACCTGAGAGAATTAATGCTCATTTAGTTCATGCTTGTTGCTTGACTCCTAGGACATGAACCCCCCAGGAGGGCAGAAAAGTTTCGTTCCCTGTAGTTTTCTCAGCTCCTAGCACAGTACCTGGACTATTATAGGTGCTTAATAACTATTGATTGAATGAATGGATATACATGTTTTAATATTGGTAGATAATGTTTTCTCTCACCAGGTACCAGGTCATCAGTACACCATCTGATATTTTCATGGTGATGGAGTATGTCTCAGGAGGAGAGCTATTTGATTATATCTGTAAAAATGGAAGGGTAAGCAGTTCTGATTTAATCCTGTACCTGTTTGTAACTCTCCTTACCCCTTACCAGCTTCAGGACACTGGGTGGGAAGCGATTTTGTTAAGAGGTCTGTTTAATACCCATTTCCCTTAGTCATTTGTTTGTCCAGAATCAGACAGTGTTTAGAGCTAGTAAGGACCTTACGGACGGGTTTCTCAGCCTACTTACACAGATGTGGAAACTGAGACTCAGTGTATGTATTTGCTCAAGGTCACATGACTTATTAATGACAGAACTGGAAGGAGACCACAGAACTCATGATTCTCAGACAATGCTTTGGGGGCATACAGATACTTTTAATATATGTCGTAAAGTATTTATTTAATCCTTAAAAAATATATTATTAAATCTAGGCCTTGCTAGTGAACCTAGCCATATTTAAATTGCATTCACTTTTCTGTTTCCGAAATCTGATGTGCCTGAAGTAGTAAGAACAGGCTGCATGAAGGACTTAAGTAGACTTAGAGAATTTAGAGTTGGAAGGAACTTCAGAAGACATTTTGAATAGTATCTTTAGTTACAGTTAAAAAACTGAATTCTGACCTCTCACATCCAGGTTGTTGGCATGCAAAAGTCCTTACTATATAGGAGCCATATCTAGCACCGAGAATCCATTCCCCCCTCCTAAAGTTCTTTATGTCATTCACGTGTTCTCTATAGCATATGTTTATTTTCATCACACTCAACTCATTAACCAAGTTAATTTTCATTTGCCATTTCTTAACATGGTTCATGTAAATTTGAGGCATTCCACTTCTCTGTTCACTGTATCCCCCCACACCCCCTTTTCTGCCTACAGTTATGGAAGTTGAATTGGCATCTAGTTTGCTTTTCCATTTCTTTGTCAGTTTGCTTAACATTATGAGAGTTTTCTTCTGTTGCATATTAACATTTCAGTTGTCATCGTTTCTATTTCAAAGGTCTTCCTTTTTTTCTGAAATTTTCTTTTCTATAAGTAGCCTTTTTTTCTCCACAGATGTAATACTCTTATCTGAAGATGACAAGTAGTTAAATTTTTTCTTGTGTTCCCTGCATTGTTTCTGGACAGTCTGTGTGCCCTGCTCCCTGGTTTTTTAAAATTCACTTTATTGGTCTTTCTTTGTCTCTTGTGCATTGGCCCTTCCTTACTGGATGTCCACTCATTGAGAGTGAGGTACTAAAGGCCTGGCTCATGTGGGTGGAACTGATTGATGGGTGGGCCTCCGCACAGGTTGGTTAGGTAGGGACTTACCATTTTATTGGGGTTCACCAAAGGTCAGTAACAGCAAGCAGCTTTCTTTGGATCAGATAGTCGCTCCAGAAAAACCTTCCTGTTTCCCCGAGGGCATCAGCTCAGCTGCCAGCACCTGGAAGCTGAAAGGGGAAGAGGCTGCAGGTGACACGCGTCAGTATGTTGACTTTCACGTACTCCCCATGTTTTCCGTCTGGGGCCTCAGCCCTGCCTTGCTGTCCTTGAGGACAGAGCTGGGTCAGCCGTACTGAGAAGCAAATGGGGGGTCTGACTCCCTAGCAGAGGAGCTTAGAACTTCATTCTTCAGCCAATTGTTCTGTTGTTAGCCCACCTCTCACCTCCACCTTCAAAATTTCCTAGGACTCCCCGTTTCTGAGCCTTTCCAGGGTCCTCTGTACAGACAAGTTATTGCTGGCTGCCGTGCCTATAGGCGTGGGTTTCGGCCTCCTCTGGCTGGGGAAGCCTTTCTCACTTTCATCCACTCTCCAGCTGGGTGGCGCCTCTCCATTCTTGCTGTCTTTCCTCTGGTTCTCTTTGTCTTTATATGCAAATGTCCTTTCAGTAATATCTCAGGGAGTGGAGACCAAAGGTTCAGGCTGCCATGTGTGACTGGAAATATGCTTTGACCTTTCTAATCTCCTTTGTAAATTTCCCCTCCTTCATCCCTTGTGCTGTATTTATTATTAATATAGTGTAATCTTCATTTTTTTGTAGCCTATCTAGTTATTTTATCTCTTATATTTTGTTTAATCAATTAAGTTTTCTTCTCTTTCACATTTAGAACACATTCTTTTTTCATTTAGTATGTTTGATATGATTGCTTAAAAAAAAACAAACCTACATTTCTTCTAGAAATAAAGGTGTTAGATTGCTAAATCATTACCATTCTTTTTAGAGGGAAGGGTATCTCATAGTACTTTGATAACTTTTTAAAAAAATATTTTAATTGATTTTAGAGGAATGGAGAGGGATAGAGAGATGGATGAGAGAGAAACATTGATTAGCTGTCTCCTGTATGCCCCACACTGGGGATTGAGCCCCAAACCTGGGCATGTACCCTGACCAGGAATCGAACCCTGACCTCCTGGTTCATAGGTCAACAATCAAGGACTGAGCCACACAGTCCAGTCATATTTGATAGTTTTAATTTTGCTTTCAAAATATTATTATTTCATCTTTTCGTCCAGATAATCTATGCCATTTAAGGTATAAAAATCTCATTTTTAGAATGCTAATTTGTGACCTGTGTTAGAGAATTGCATAGTAGAGTTCTTCACCTTAAGTATTAATAGCTTATCAGTTAAATACCCCATCTTGGGAGCAAGCATGTCAAAGTAATGATTATGAAAAAAAACCAAAACAAAATAAGAAAATATGGAAAAATGGAAAGAGAATTTTTAAAAGAATATTTAAAAAAATGTAGCTGCAGCAAAAGATAATCTTTTCAGTAAGTAAAGATAAATGCTTTTATAATTTATAAAATAAATGGAATTAAAGTTTTTCTTCTGTTAAAACGAAAACGTCTTTTATTTCAGGACATAAAGTGAGGTGATTGCTTGTTAATTCATTGACAATGCTGTAAATGTCACTCCCTCACGTAGTCTGACATAGTATCCCCGTCACAGCATAACTGTGTCCTTGTCCTGCTTTATTTTTCTTTAAAGCAATATCTACTCGTTTATTTTACTGTCTATTTTCTCAACTGTATTAGTCCCTCTGTTGCTACATAGCATTCAACAGTCATGAGGTTTTCAATAAATATTTGTTAAAGGAATGAAAGATGAAACGTTTTGAAACTAGAAAACATATCTAGTTTTAGGCAGAAATTGAAACTGTCTGAAATAGCTCATGAGATATAAAGGAAAGCAAGCTATAGCAATGGAGTTTTGAAAGTTGTCACTTTAGAAAGTTGAGTTACTGATTTGGGTTCCAGGATCATCCTCGAATTTTTGTTTGTGCTGCATAGCTCTCCTCTGCATTTCAAAAGTATCTTATAAGTGAGGTCCATGCATTCATACAGTTATATATATAGATTGGAGAATTAATTTCTGTTGAAAGACACACCTTTAAGATGCCTCTCTACTCTTCTTAGCTGGATGAAAAAGAAAGCCGACGTCTGTTCCAACAAATCCTTTCTGGAGTGGACTATTGCCACAGGCACATGGTGGTCCACAGAGACCTGAAACCGGAAAACGTCCTGCTGGATGCACACATGAATGCCAAGATAGCTGATTTTGGTAAGGAGATTTTTACAGTTTCACGTTCATCACGTTCAATGAACATGGGTAGCATTCTTCAGATAACTCTTACTTTTATGTCCTAGACTGAGTATTCCAAAGTAATATATCTTCACCATTTTGTTCATGAGCATGCAAAAAGGAGGAGAGATCTAGGAATTTTATTTTCTTAGCTTTATGTCTTTAAAATTGAGTTTTGTGACAGTAGGTAAACAGTGGTAGTAGAGACATCATTTGAAGGAACCCATTATGTGTAAAGGAGAAGTTAGTGACCTATTTCCAGTGTATTCTTTTAATCAATTATGGAGCAAGAGGTAGGAGACTGGGATGCAGTTATTTAAACTTTGGAATCCAGAAGATGAATTATATGAACAAAATTGTTTAGGGGGAAAAAAAGAGAAGATGTTTTAAATGATAGAAAAATAGTTTCAACTTGAGAAAAATGTAATTTCAGCCAGAAAATACAAATTTTGACAGATTATCAAAAATGAATAAGTTTCTTTTATTTCCTATAGAAATTGCTATTACCATTGTTAAGTCTAACAGAAAAATGAATCGAATACATTTTTGAGAAGATATAGGGTCTTTTTGTAGTAAAACTATGAGGGAACTTCGATTTTCAAAATTATTATATTTTATTAAAGAATCAGAACAGGGATTAGAAGAAACTTTCAATTTTAATTCTTCTCTGTTCTACATTTTTTTCTAGTAATTTCTGTACTAATAAAATTTAAACATGCCAAGTTTATTTTAGTAAGCACAGTGACTAATAGCTTAATACATGCTCATTAAATTGAAAAAATGCACTAACTTTAAATGTTGAAATAGATTACAAATTTTAGGGCATAGTGGCAAAATATTTGGGAATAGTAAAGACTATAGGATTTTGTTGGAGTAAAGAATAAAATGGTGTATTACTTTAATGCAAACTCAATGGTATTGTTTAATGGAGTTTAGCTTTTATTTTTATCCTTGGGAAATCTTGAGTAGTGGATTTTGTCCATTTTCAGGTCTTTCAAACATGATGTCAGATGGTGAATTCTTAAGAACAAGTTGTGGCTCACCCAACTATGCTGCACCAGAAGTAATTTCAGGAAGGTAGTATTTGACGCTCCCTGCCCTCACTACATCTGTAATTGTCTTTTTCTCCTAGATTTTGTTAGTCTGTACATAGTGCCTATAGTGTTTAATTTAGTGAAAGGATCGGAACTTAAGGCTTACTCTTTTCTTATCCAGAAAGTGTTCTGTTTTAAGAATAAAACATTGTAATTAAGGCCTCCAGTTATAGATGAGAATGTTGGTATGCAAAGTCAATGTTACATTAAAGTAATTAGATGAGAGTACTTAACATTTTTACTCCCTGGTGGAAGAAATTGGAGGTTTAAAACTAGTGAGTTTTAAAGGTAGGTAAGACCTTAAAAACTTGGTTAATACAGAAATATCTAGTAGTTACAAGTGGCTTACTGTTTACTTAGATCAGGGGTGGGGAACTGTTTTTCTGCCAATGGCCATTTGGATAGTTATGATTCACATAATAGAAATTTATGTTACTATGAAAAAAGCTCCTAGATTTATTGAACTTCAAGTCCCGCCTGCAGTTGCCTTGGCAGGGGCAGCCCAAATGATTTCATGGGCCTTATAAGGTCTGTGGGCCGGATGTTTCCCACCCCTGATTTAGATGAAGAATTAAAATTGTAATGTGTAGCTTTAATTTTTCAAATAGATAGTATTTTGTAGTAGCTTAAGGTTTTATGATAAAGTGCCTTGGAGAATTGGACTCAAGTATTAATAAAATCTTCAGACTTCATTTATTTTGAATTGTCATAAAAAAGTTTTTTAGAGACTGCAGTACTGTAAGAATGCTAACCTCTCAAATTACTAAGTTAATGTTTGAAACAATGAGAATCTTTGTAAGGTGCACCTTTTTGAATAGTTTAGATGACAGGGAAGTTTAATTTTTTTAAAAAGAGTAATTGTTCTTCACTGTATCACTGAAATTCAAAACAGAGGGTTGGTTTTATTTACTAGTTTTTATAGTTAACTTTTAAAAAATATATTTTTTTATTGATTTCCTAGAGGAAGGGAAAGCGAGAGAAACATCAGTGATGAGAAAGAATCATTGACTGGCTGCCTCCTGCATGCCCCACACTGGGGATTGAGCCTGCAACCGGGGCACGTGCCCTGACCAGGAATTGAACTGTGACCTCCTAGTTCATAGGTTGATACTCAATCACTGAGCCATGCTGGCCGGGCTATAGTTAACTTTTAAGAACTTTTATTCAAACCACTTTTCTTTGTTTGAATGTTTCAGATCCTGATTAATTTGTAATGCAGAAATATTGTAGTACTTTCTTCCTATTTTCATAGGCTTGCTTGCCTAACCTGTTCAGAGAAATTATTATTTCTATAAAGTCATGGCTATGAATAAGGCATAAGTATCCTAATTTTAGATTTAGCAAGTTTTATCATTTTATATTAACTTAGTGTCCAACATTCTTTAAAAAATTTCATTTGTGCTATCTAAATTCTTTTGGGAAGAAAATTTAGCATCTAGGTACTGGGGGCAGGATTAAATAAATAAAAATAAATGTATTATAATTATCCATATATGCAATGGGGCATGACTGAAGTCTGATTTTCCTAGTTTGCATAAGGGCTTTCTGTGAGATCTGGATGAATGGAAACTTTTACTTTCAAAACAGTGTTTATAGTGGGAAGAGATCAACCAAAGAACTTGTGTGCATGTATGCATAACCCATGAACACAGACAATAGGGTGGTGAAGGAAGGCCTAGGGTAGGGGCGTAGGAGCGGCTTGGAGAGGTCAGCGGGGGAAAGGGGACATGTGTAATACTTTCAACAATAAGGATTTACAAAACAAAAACAGTGTTTACCGATCAGTTCAACAATTTCTTTGACCAATTTAAAGAAATCCTTTCTCTGAAGCCAGACTTTGCATGGGGTATCTGACTGGTCTGCACCTACGCTGGTCAGCTGGCCACAGTGCACTGCAAACAGAATCGTCTGTGAACCAGTTAGCGTGGCTTCCTTCCAGGCTCAGGCCCCTTTACCTTGAGGAGGTCTTGGGTTACTGGGGAGACTGGGTGTAGAGTCCGTCACTAGAGAATATTCTCAGTTGATGAAAGATCATTTCCTCTTTCCTCTGTAACCAAATAACAGTGGTTTTAAATTCACTGATGATATATTTGCTCAAGGTTTGGGACTATTGGTTGAATCTCATGAGGGCCATAGATGGTGGTAAGAACAGAATTTTAGCTCTAGCCTGTAAATTAAAAAACAAACTTCTGACTTTTGTTTTCAAAGAAAGTATGGATAGAATTAGTATAAAATCTTAATATGTAGTATACAGCACTGATTACACAAACTATAATAATAAAAGCATAATATGCTAATTAGACCAGACAGCCAAACCAACTTCCGGACGTCCTTCTGGACAACCTTCCAGATGAAGCTGGGGCTGCGAGGGCCAAACCGCTTGTGCGAATTTCATGCATTGGGCCTCTAGTCTATAATAATAAAAGCCTAATATGCTAATTAAACTGGACAGCCAAACAACTTGTACGAAGCCGCAGTGGTGGAGGCTGAGGCAAAGGAGGTTGGGGCAAAGAGGCCGGCAGGCGAGCAGTTAGGGGCGATTAGGCAGGTAGGCAGGCAGAGTAGTTAGGGGCGATCAGGCAAGCAGGCAATTGGTTAGGGGTGATCAGGCAGGCAGGCGGGGTGGTTAGGGGC
>NW_006298965.1:392620-404053 GCF_000327345.1 Myotis davidii | reverse complement strand
GGATTACAAGAGCGTGCAGGCTGGGCTTAGGGCCCCCCTTCCTTCCCGCCCCCACCCCCACCCCCTGCACAAATTTCGTGCACCGGGCCTCTAGTATTCTAATAATTATTTATGAACTATCCATACTTAACATTTTTAAAAAATATATATATTTTTATTGATTTCAGAGAGGAATGGAGAGGGAGAGAGATAGAAACATCAATGATGAGAGAGAATCACTGATAGGCTGCCTCCTGCCTGCCTCATACTGGGGATCGAGCCCACAACCTGGGCATATGCCCCAACTGGGAATTGAACTGTGATATCCTGGTTCATAGGTGGACACTCAACCACTGAGCCATGCCAGCTGGTTCGTACTTAACATTTTGGTTAAATGACTGACTATTAAGTTACTAACCCAGTGGGTGTTTCCTGTTGCAGACTGTATGCAGGTCCGGAGGTAGACATATGGAGCAGTGGGGTTATTCTCTATGCTTTGTTATGTGGAACCCTTCCATTCGACGATGACCACGTGCCAACCCTTTTTAAGAAGATATGTGATGGAATCTTTTATACCCCTCAGTATTTAAATCCTTCTGTGATCAGCCTATTGAAACATATGCTGCAGGTGGATCCCATGAAGAGGGCCACAATCAAAGATATCAGGTAATAAAGCAACTTGCACATTATCAGGTCTAATAGTGTCAATGATGTAAGGTAAGTGAAAGGAAAAGTTGCAGGACAATATGTACTGTTTTTATGTTAAAAAAAATAGCGTATAGACACATTAATTTATTGTGTTATTTAAAAATACACACTATACTGTGAAATTGGTAGGAGGGAGGATTTTCACTGTTTACTTGTGCATCTTTGTTTTGAAATTGTAATAGTGAGCATTATATTACTTTTTAAAAAATATATTTTTTATTGATTTTTTACAGAGAGGAAGGGAGAGGGATAGAAAGCTAGAAACATCAATGAGAGAGAAACATCGATCAGCTGCCTCCTGCACATCCCCCACTGGGGATGTGCCTGCAACCAAGGTACATGCACTTGACCGGAATCGAACCTGGGACCCTTCAGTCCGCAGGCCAATGCTCTATCCACTGAGCCAAACCAGTCAGGGCTATATTACTTTTTAAATAAAAAAAATAGCTAATGAAAAATAGAAGGACCCTAATAGGGTCCTGTTTGTAGTGCTTCTATGAGATTTTTCTACAGTATGCTTCATATTTGACATTTAAGTATTCTTATTAGGATTAAAACTTTTTAGTAGTTAATTTATGTATAGTTATTTGAGTTCTGATCTCATGAATTATTTTTTCCTTTTGTTCATCTCAAGGAATGTAAACATTTTAGTATAATCCATGACATACTTTTTGAGGTAGTAGATATTGAATCACATATGAAGTTGCTATTTTGTAGGCACATAATCCATCAATATTGCCAGTTTCTTACAGTTTAACCTAATAGTTTAAGTAAGACAAAGGTGATGGTGACAAATCTACTTCTCAAATTTGGGCAAGCCTTTTCTGATGAAGACTTAAAATCCACTGCAAAGTATGTTTCTTCTACTGCTATGTTTCCTTTTTTTTTTTCTCCCTCCTATGGAATTTCTCTTTGGTCTTATAATGAATGGCTAGACAGCACAGTTCTCTGATGATGGAGGGACAAGGAAGAAAGAAAGAGGTGCAGATCTGGGATTAGTAAACAAGGTGCATCAGGGCAACGAAGAAGGAAAGATCATGTGTAGAACTTAGAGCTTGATTTCTTCCCATTTACTCCGTGTGCTGTAGACCAGCCAGAAAGAGACCACAGAGGTCAGCGTGTGACTCCACCAGCTGATGGAAAAGACAAATCATTTTCTAAAGTTTATTTTTTAAACTAAGTGGGAGATGCTTCTTATTTTATGTGTTTTTTTCCAATTTAAATGTAATCTAAAGTATACACATTGCTTCTCCTGTTACTACAGCAATGCTTTCTCCTTAAAATCAGAGGGAGGCCACAGCATTTCCCTTTTTTTTTTTTTAATATATCTTACTGATTTTTTACAGAGAGGAAGGGAGAGGGATAGAGAATTAGAAACATCAATGAGAGAGAAACATCCATCAGCTGCCTCCTGCACACCCCCTACTGGGGATGTGCCTGCAACGAAGGTACATGCCCTTGACTGGAATCGAACCTGGGACCTTGCAGTCCTTAGGCCGACGCTCTATCCACTGAGCCAAACCAGTTAGGGCAATTTCCCTTGATAGATACAATGAAATGTGAGCCAGAAGAGGAAAATCTCAGTTTAAAAAAAAATGATGCTACAGTATATATATATATGAATTTATATCCTAAATTCCCCAAACTGTTACTTTCAGTCTCATCTCTATTAAAAATCCCTTCTCCTGGCCCTGCCTTTTTCTCAGGGAGCATGAATGGTTTAAACAGGACCTTCCAAAATATCTCTTTCCTGAGGATCCGTCATATAGTTCAACCATGATTGATGATGAAGCCCTGAAAGAAGTTTGTGAGAAATTCGAATGCTCAGAAGAGGAGGTTCTCAGCTGCCTCTACAGCAGAAATCACCAGGACCCGCTGGCCGTCGCCTACCACCTCATCATCGATAACAGGAGAATAATGAATGAGGCCAAAGATTTCTACCTGGCGACAAGCCCACCTGACTCTTTTCTCGATGACCACCATTTGAGTCGGCCCCACCCTGAGCGAGTGCCCTTCTTGGTTGCTGAAACTCCAAGGGCACGCCACACCCTCGATGAGTTAAACCCACAGAAATCCAAACACCAAGGGGTAAGGAAAGCAAAATGGCACTTGGGAATTAGAAGTCAAAGTCGGCCAAGTGACATCATGGCAGAAGTTTGTAGAGCAATTAAACAGCTGGATTACGAATGGAAGGTAGGAAAGGAAGAGCATTCTGATTATTGGCACATTTGGCAAACCTGCAGTGTTTCATAGACAAACTGCTTGTGACTTTGTTTTTGTCCATACCGTACGCCAGGTTGTGAACCCATATTATTTGCGCGTTCGAAGGAAGAATCCTGTGACAAGTACATACTCCAAAATGAGTCTACAGTTATACCAAGTGGATAGTAGAACGTATTTATTGGATTTCCGAAGTATTGATGGTAAGTATATCCCAAAACACCATAGATGGCATATGAGACCTATTTTCTAACTTGGCTTTTTGGCTTTGATTCTTTTTTTTTTTTTAAATATATTTTATTGATTTTTTTACAGAGAGGAAGGGAGAGAAATAGAGTGTTAGAAACATCGATGAGAGAGAAACATCGATCAGCTGCCTCCTGCACATCTCCCACTGGGGATGTGCCCACAACCAAGGCACATGCCCTTGACCGGAATCGAACCTGGGACCCTCCAGTCCGCAAGCCAACGCTCTATCCACTGAGCCAAACCGGTTTTGGCGTCTTTGATTCTTTTGATGCGTCTTGAATTGTTCCTCGTAACTCAATGGAGAAAAAAAAAGTAATATGAGATTTTGTGCTTTTGTGATGTCAACATTTGTAAATCTTGGTATTCTTGTAGTCTTAGACTATATTGTCATTTTAAGATTATGTTGTAGAATTCTTGAAGCCAGACGCAGTCTCATCCTAAAGCAGTAGTTTCTGCCACATTTCTGTTTTTTGAAGTGGCCCATTCTGGTAAGATAAATGTTTTATTTAGAAACAATTGTTGACTTTTCTGTAAGTTTTATTAAATAATTTCTTACCTGATACTTAATAAAATTTTTACTTTTCACTTGAGGATTAGGTAATAGTTCATAGCTTTTAGAGTTGAGTGACAAGGCACTGTAAACAGATTTAATGAGTAGCTCCAGAGAACAAGGCATTATTGGCTGGGTCAGGTTTCTTGCAGGGCCCTTGAGAAATGTTTTGTAGGGATTTCTGGTTATTTTTCTCCTTGGAACCAGCCTTTTCTCCACGCTTGACGCTATAGGTATAATCAGAGATGGGCATCTTTTGTCATTTTTGTGAGAGTTACATGTTTCCAGTATCATTTACTTTTCAATAAGTGTGCTTAAATAATAGGTCACTTTTGTGTAAAATGCACTGTAGAAGGATTCCTGAGACTAAAGCATTTTATGTCCATGGTAACTATCATAGTTAGCTAACAATGACATTAACCTTATACCTAGACTGTTGAACATTTCTAGTTACCAGCTATTATAAACAGTCACTGACAACCTGATGATCAAATCACTGAAATATTTAAAATTTTAAATTAGGTCTTTTAGTTGGTCATTAAATTAATGACCCTATTGCTCTGTAAGATCTTAAAGTACCTTCTTGAATTTTATTAAAGAAACGTTAATTATGTTGAGTATTGTTTTACTGTTTTAATAGTTTGAAAATGAAAATCTCTACTTAGAAAATACATCTCTGATTACCATTATGTATGGTTTGCCAGAATATCTCCTTTTCAAATATTTAGATTAGTTAACTTGAAGAAAATTGCAGAAAGCACATACTTGTTTTTTGTTGTTGGTTTTATTTTTAAACGGGAAAAAAATGTCTTAAATACCAAGGTATATCTATGATAGACTATAATAGTAAATGTACAATAATCTTGACGTTGTTTGAAATTTACATTAACTCATATTTCCCAAGTGTATATGCTATTAAAACTAATTTACCTTATCTATTAAAAAACCCGTTGGAACACATTTGACTCATAATTCAGGTAAATATCCTTTCTCTACTCCATCATTATAAAAGGGTATAGCTGTACATATAAAAATTCTCTCATAAACAAAGCCTATAATTAGGTAAATGTTTATGGCAATTCTTTATTGGCCAAATTAATTAAGATGTGTTGCTATTTTTCTTCATCTAAGATTGTATGGAATATAGTCAGGTGAGACAACTCACCTCTGAATTCTTTTGTCTTTAAACACTCAAAGATAGTGTCTACATAGTATCAGAAAGACACAGGTTTGAGCTGTGATATGCTGTCCAAGCTTTTCTGCTTATCTTTATGTCCAAAGAGTGCTTATCTGTTAACACTAAATCAGTCAGAGATACAGAGTGGGTTTTATTTTTCTCACTGTTTTTGGATCAAATTCTCAACTTTTGCACCTGGTTTACCAATGCACTGACCATTTATTGTTTTTGTATTGTGTTCCCAACTTCGTTTTTTTCCTGCTTTTGTTCATTTTTGCTCTTTTATGAGATCTTAGATCAAATATGAAGAGAAAATGGGTGAGTGAAAAACACTGAGATGAGAGTTGGGAGACGTGGTTCTAGATTTACTTCCCTGTTCATTGGTTACCAGTGGCAAGTCAGTTAACTTTTGGGGGTTTGTTTTCATATTGATGAAACAAAGAGTTGGATGAGATATCTTCCAAAAGTACATTTATTCTATGATTTCATTGCGGAGGGATTAAGTTCTATTGCTAAGGAATGATATTCATTAAGCCTCAAGTTATTAGTTTATTGGGCTCTTATTCTTGGATTGCAAGATTGATGAGTAGCTACATACTATACCTAATCTTTTTTTTCTTTCATTTTTTTTATTTATTTACTTATTTACTTACTTATTTTGTGCCCAATCTTGATGAGCCATCAGGAGAATGCATGCTATGTGTAAAAAAGGTAATTTAATACGGATGCTTTGCTTCTGTTTGAGAAGGGATTCAAAATAAACATGCTCTTGATAGCTGGTCAATGATTGCACTCAAAAAAGAGAGTGAAATACTATTGAAATGTGGGGGTGTGTAATGGATTCTAATAAGTTGAATTGCATTTTGCCCAGATGAAATTATGGAAGCCAAATCAGGGACTGCGACGCCACAGAGATCGGGGTCAGTTAGCAACTATCGATCTTGCCAAAGGAGTGATTCGGATGCGGAGGCTCAAGGAAAATGCGCAGAAGCTTCTCTTACCTCATCTGTGACCTCACTTGACTCTTCTCCTGTTGACTTAACTCCAAGACCTGGAAGTCACACAATAGAATTTTTTGAGATGTGTGCAAATTTAATTAAAATTCTTGCACAATAAGCCTAAAACTTTGCTTATTTCTCTGATAGCAATAAGCATGCATAATAAACTATAGCCAAATGCTTCCATTTATAATCAAGTTATACACAATTATAACTGAGGATTAGCCTTTTGGAATGCATTTTGCACAGGGATTGGAACCTGATTTAGTTTAAAAGCCTAATGTGCAAAAATGAATTAAGGTAATTTTGTTCCCTGTTTCAGTAGGCATATAGCATCATAAAATATACACAATGAATTATAGGTCTCTCAGGCTCACTTGATTTTTGGCTCTTTTATATTTAGTGTACACAGGGCTTTGTAGAATATTAATTTACCATAAAGGCCTTCATTTGTTATTACATGTTGTGTTATATATTTGCTTCATAAATTTATTCAATAAATACTTGCCTAGAATCCCCAGAGAACTTTATGGGTGATTTTGTTTTCTGGGCTCCTGAACTTAGGCAGCAAGTATCTTCTAACAGTAGGGACAGCATGGAGGACTCTTCCATCTCCCCCCCCCGCCCCTCCCCCTTAATATTCTATAGTATTTGGTGAGTCACAGCAAAGATTAGACACATGCAAGTTTTCTCTTTAGTTTGGTTAAGTCCAGAAACACATATAGAACTAACATTTAAATTTCTAGGCACCGAGTTTAATTTTAACAATTTGTCCCTATATTCTGTACATAAATTGCTCTTTTTGTCGCAAGAGCTGAGATGCATATACTGTGAATACATCATGTTGTTTTTGCCAATCTTACCTGTTCCTTTGCTCCTCCTGTCAGTATTGAATGTATGCAAACACTTCTTGTTGTTCGATCATATATCTTTTAAATTGATTCACTGCACAGAAAGAACACCTCTTACAAACTATTTAAAGGTTCAGATGTGACTTTTGCTTCCAGATTTCATTATAAACATTTATACATGTGTGTCTACCACTTGGATTCAACACTTGTTAACATGTTGCCATATTTGCTTTATACTTGTGTACATGGATATAGTTATACATATATTTTTGTATATATGATATGCTCTTCCCTGAACCATTTGGATGTTGTAGACCTACCCATTACCCCTCAACACTTCAAGCATGTTCTAAAAATAATTATCTGAAAAATATTTTAAACCATAATCCTGTTACAAAAATAATTCCCTAATGTAATTTAATCATGCATATTTAGATTTTCCCCGTTCTCCAAATTTCTTTTATAGCTGGTTATTTCAAACCAGATCCAATTAAAGTTTACACATTGCATTTGGTAATGTCCTCTTAGGTATAACACTATTTTAGTAAAATACTGATATAATTGGATAGTTCTAAATGGTCACATTTGTTTTGCTTTTAATTACTTTAAAAAAGGTAGTATTATGGGAACCACCTAAAGATGCTTAATCTTCCTAAGATTTCTGATTTATAGTCTTTTTCTTGCTCTTAGCAATAGCATTACATTACAGGTATAAATGAAGATTTAAAGTCACCTCAGATAAAACTGCTATCATGTGTATGCTAATAAAAAATAAAAGTATTACTCATATTCGCCTTATACAATTTTAACTTTAAGAAACGGATATTTTTTGCTGTTAATCATTTTTCCATTGTAAAATCTCTCCCCCGCCCCCTCATTTAAGACTGTTAATGTAGGGTTTGTTTTGTGTGTGTGTTTTTTTGCAAATACAGTGGGCACCTGTGTAATTGGACAGTAACGTACTCAGATGCCATCGTAGCTTGCATAGTACTGTCGTTGATTTGCCTCCAGCACCCCTAGAAACATGCACTGAATCCGAAAGAAAAATCTGGGCTTCTTTTTGTCCAGGGCTTGTTCTATTCAGTTTAGAATCTGAAAGCTGTATAAAATAGTAGGAGTTCCATTTAGGTATAAGTTCAAAACCATATTTTAAATTGTACATGGCCCTCTGTTTAGAAGATACTGATTTACTATGTAGGCTCTCTAAATGCAGCATTGTTCCTGATGTTAAGAACAGAGACTATTTTTAAAGTTACACATCTGTATATAAAACTAAGACATTGCTATCATGTCTCTGTAAGCTGTTATGGGGCAGGGGAGGTGGGGGGAACAAAAGGAGGAACCAATTAAATAGGACCTTCTAAAAGTTGTTACTTTTGTAAACTTTGCTTCTTTTTAAGTTATTGTGATTCCTTTTAGTTACTGAGTTTTATTTTGAAGATATTTAAATATTGCACTTGTACAAATAGTATGATAAATGCATAGACTATTGCAGTAAGTTCTTTTTTAAGCTGGGACATTTGAAATGACAGCTTTTCGTTGAGTATGTAAAGGTTGCATCAGAATTTTCACGAATTTATTGTAGTTTGCAAATTCTTACTAATTGAAAATGTAAAAGAGTCAATGCAAATTATTTTTTATCTTCAGCAATTTATATTTTTTTGTGATTTTATGCAACCATATTTTTACTTTGTTTTGACAACTGAAAGATGTATAAGGTTTTTTTGCCAGAAATGTACTATATACATAGTTTTAAATATAACAGATTTTACTGATATGTAAAAATTTTGCCATTAAAATAAATGATTTCTCACCGAGAGGAACTTTTCTACCACGTTGGGGGATATGGGAGCTTAATATATCATATCTAATTTAAAATAATTTCACTGAAATAAAATTCATTGCTTTTACTTTGATTATATATTCTCTTGAGATGCTTTTATAGTTTTTTTCACAGTTTTAAATGATTTTATACAAAAAGTCCTGCCCTCTCTTACCCCTGCCCCACCCTTTTGGACCTTGTAGTGATAACATTCACACTGAATACCTGCTTGCTGGACTGTGGCTATGCGTAGAACTTTATGCATTTATGCTCTGACTGGCACCTTTGGAATGAAAGAAAAATATGCATTATTTAAATTTTTTCCCCTTAAACTCCTATTGCCCACCTCCACAGTAGAAATCTCTTTTTCATTGTGAGTTCTGGCCAGATGAATGAAATTCCACACACAACATAATAGTAGTACAGTATACATTAGTCTTCATGGTGCAATATTCTGAGACACGTTCATTTTTGTTTTGAATGGCGTATATTTAAGTATAAAATTTAAAATGCTGTGGCTTAGAAATGGGTAATAAAAACCCATCATTTTTCATGTTTTACAATGTGCTTAACTTTTATAGCCTCTGGGAAAACGAAATGGGGAAAAACCCACTTTTTTTTTTTTTATAGCTGACCATCTGCACCTCCCTTTTAAAAACAATGTACCTAAACATAATTGCAGTGCTTGGACAAACATTAACTTTTGTCTTAACTCTAGAGAGAGGTCACAGCATAAGTCCAGGAGGGTTTGAGAGAACATTGATTAAAGCTGGGAACGGTGCCGAAACCGGTTTGGCTTAGGGGATGGAGCGTCGGCCTGCGGACTGAAGGGTCCCAGGTTCGGTTCCGGTCGGGGGCGTGTGCCTGGGTTGCGGGCACATCCGCAGTGGGAGTTGTGTAGGAGGCAGCTGATCGATGTTTCTAGCTCTCTATCTCTTTCTCCCTCTCTGTAAAAGATCGGTGAAATATATTAAAAAAAAAAAAAGCTGGGAACGGTGACGCAGGAAGGAATTAGGGTAGAAGCAGCAACAGGAGGAAAGTTACAGGGAAGAAGCTAGCGAGAGGGGCTGCTGTGAGCTCTCCAGGAAGTCGGAGGAAAAGGGGGCTTTGGAGGCAGCACCAGGGGGTGAGCTTGGAATGAGCTTCCGCTGGCCACTGCTCCCCTGGTTGCAAGTCTCCTGGGGACCCCTAGAGTTTTAGGAAGAAATTAAAAGTTCATGCCCTGGGAGGGGCGGGGGTGTGCTTCTATAGCGAGTGAGCCCTCACTGAGCCTTTGTCCCGAGGGCTTTTATCACCGCCCCCCCCCCCTTTTTTTCTGCAGGTGAAAATCTCGGGAGGGTTTCAGTAAAATAGTCATCCGGCTTCCAGGTGCGTTTTAAATATGATGCATCAAAATGAGTGTGCACTGGAGTTATTCTTTGGTCTGTCTTACTTTTACCTTAGGTCTGTCTGGCTTTAACGGGGTTTTTGTTCTGTGTTCCCTGACTTCACCTGTCCCTGGGGTAGAGGGTCCAGATGGCGTTAACCGGGTCTTAGTTCTCCATTTCCGAGGCCGGGTGACTTCCAGTCCCCTGGTTCGGGT
This sequence comes from Myotis davidii, assembly GCF_000327345.1. Lineage (NCBI taxonomy): Eukaryota > Metazoa > Chordata > Mammalia > Chiroptera > Vespertilionidae > Myotis > Myotis davidii. Next base: position 393,917 of record NW_006298965.1, on the reverse strand, counting down.
GGGGAGGTGTGAACACCTGCTCTCAGGTGTCCTTGGCTGGGAAGATCAGGTCTTGCGATTCCCCAGCTGGCTGTAACTGTCCAAACTGCTTGGCCCTGTTGAATTTTCTTGTGTGTTCTGCTCCTCTTGCCGGGGAATCTTCCCAGCTTCTTACTGTCCTGCACCCGGAGGCTCACCCTGCAGGAGCACTGGCGCGCACCGGTGGCTTTCATCGGGGCCGCGGTGGCAGAGCGACCTTTTTTCCGGGGATGTTGGGCCTCCGGAGGCGATTCCATTGGTGGCCACAGCGGGTGGGGATGCCCAGGGTGCCTGTGGGCGGGGCCGGGGCTGCGCACAGGGGAGGCCCGCGCAAAGGGGAGCCCGCACCCGGGAGTCCCTCCCCACCCGGTAACAGCGCTGGGGTCGCGGAAGCCGGGTCCACAGCAATGGCCTGCCTTCCCACAGCACAGCGGCAGTGACGACAACCTCAAGTTCCCAGGTGCCCGAACACCCCGCACCTGTTTTCAAGTCGGGAACCACAGCTTGTTTAGGCCGTAATTCCCCCTCCTCTGTCAAACGTGTCTCTTCCGAAGTCCACAGCGGACGCTCCCCGGCCGGCTTCCCTGGCCCTTTTTCAGTGAGTCCGCCTCTGGCCCCTGCGTGGAGCCGGCCTCCACAGCGAGAGCGGACACTCCTTCAGAGCAGGGCCATACCTTCCTGCAATAAAGCGCCCACACCGCTCTCCCAACGCCTCCTGGCTTCACCGCTGACCGGCTGGGCCGCGCAGCAGTTTCCCACGCCCTCCCGCTGGCGCCTGCGCACTCGATACTTCCGCCTGCTGCTAGAGGGCGCGCCCAGCCCAGGTGGCTGGACTACAAATCCCAGAGGGTAAAGGAGGGGGAGGAGGCCGCCATGACTTCTGGGATTCGTGGTCCAGGGGAAGGATTGGCGGATGAGAAAAGCTTTGAGAAGCGTTTTTTCCCTGCAGGTTTCTCTGGACGCTTCCGACGCCGCGGGTCGGCCAACCCCGTATCTTGGATTTTAAAAAGTAGGCAGGTCGGAGGTCGGGCCTGGTGATTTCCGCTTCCTGTGGGCAAAGGGCAAGCGGAATGTAAACACGGGAGCGGGGCAGTGGTGCTCAAGTAACTGGCTCCCTCGTCGGTGCTGGGAACCGGAGGAAGAGCAGCAAAAGCAGGCGAGTGGGTCTGTGGTTGCGCGAGAAGGGAGCTTCCGAAGGGGGAGCTGAGGCTCCACGGGCTGTGGCGAAGCCGGGACGCCGAGGCTGGTGCCCAGGGGCGGGCAGGGCTGGGAGTCGGGC